>NC_090937.1:144042802-144343979 GCF_040938575.1 Ambystoma mexicanum
CTTCCACCTCTTTTTACTGCCTGCCAGGGGCTTAAGGCACCACCACCTCCGCGCACTGTGCTGCCTGGACTTAAGCAACAACTGCTCTTCCCCACCTCCCTCCCAATGGCTGGATCAAGTCACTCTGCCTGCCGCTGGCTGGGCTGAGACCTTCTGTCTGATATTCTAACCGGGAAGGAAGGGGAGCGCTCCCCGCCCAGCCCACATCCCCATGCGTGTCTGTGCACAGGCTGGGTGGGAGTTTCCCATGCACCCCAGAGCACAGCGGAAAGAAGGATGGATGAAGGCCCTTGTGGCACCACCGCAGCGCATTTTGACAAACGCTTGGCTCAATAGATCGCAGCGAGGTAGCTTCTTTGCTACTTACAAAACCCTGACCCAGAATCAGGTTGTCTATGAATGATTTGGCACCAGGTTCCACATGAACATGTGGTTCACTACGGGCAAGAGAGGTGGCCCTTTTTACTGTCCACACTCGAG
The DNA here is from genome assembly GCF_040938575.1 of Ambystoma mexicanum. NCBI lineage: Eukaryota > Metazoa > Chordata > Amphibia > Caudata > Ambystomatidae > Ambystoma > Ambystoma mexicanum. The sequence continues at coordinate 144,043,283 of NC_090937.1, forward strand.
TCCGCAGGCAAGCGTCTCTATGCACCAGCCTAGAGTCTGGCTATCCTAGGCCAACTGAGGCTCCACAGTGCTGTGGTATCATTGCATTTTAGGGAGGATTCTGACTTAGAAGCATTCAGTCATAATCCACCAGATGGTAGCTTCACCCCATTGGCTACTCAGCCAAGCAGATACACCAAATGTCGGAAGATTAATATTGCAACAACACATTGTCAGTAAGGTAAAATTAACCTGTTTCACGACAGTCTAAACTCAGCTCACATTCCCTATTATTGGGTGAAAAATCCAAAGCTTGGTGAATTTTGCTTCACAATGATAGGAAGACATTGAAGGAGCAAAAAGCGACATCACTATAAACGCTTAGCCGCCACAAGTAAGTTATCACATTGGTAACTTTTCGGACACCTTCTGCTTGAAACCCAAAAGGTCAGAAGGATTGCAAGGCTCTGCTTTCCTAGTCTGTATTCATACTGAAAATCAAGATCAAGCGATATTTTGCCCTTGTGCTCCATGGGAGGTTTCTGTCCTCCCTCAGCTCACTTTAGGACACCTGTGTTATCGTTTGACCCCAGTCAAAATCCCAACCTGCCACTGTCCCCAGTCACGCACAGTGAGTGCAGGGCTCTTGGAGCCAGAAGAGAGAACCCCACGCGGCTCGCCCCCCTGCCTCACTGGGTAAGTGAAAAAACAATAAGTGCTCCATGTGGTCATCTTTCCTTGCTGAGTCTGCCAAGCCTGTTCCTGTGGATGTGGTTTTGCTAGATAGTAGATAGGGACAGTGGGTATCTTGTTCATCTATTCATGCACATCACTAATTAGATGACAAGGGATTTGGCTATTTTTGACCACCGGAGTGGCTCATTCCGGGTTAATGGCTGCCCGTCAGCTGACATTTTTATTGTTTTTTAACAAGATGAGGGCATAATCATGCACAACTCCAAAGCATACTACAAGCATACCTGGTGCAGTACATACAACAGTTGAACATATATGTTACAATAAATCACTTGAGACATCTCATAACATTTACATATATACACAATTAAACATTTGCATAAGTCCACAATATTGGAGTCCAGAGACCCGGTTGGAGTCACGGTCCAAAACAACCATAAGGGATAATAGATCAGAGTCTGATTCTGGATTACTCAACAGAATCAATTTAGGAGTGGGTCTCAAGAGAGCATGGATTAGGGGTGCAACCCCGACATGGTTGTGACGTTCAGTAACCATCCAGACTATGGAGCTCGTCACACATCCTACGTCCGACAGGCAACCTGGAGTGCTCTATCTGATTCATGAATGTTGGCAGTCTTCTCTTGATAGCAAGGCCATCTCTGGGCAGTCATCTGTCGATCTCTTCATGCCTCCAGCCTGAGATCTTGACGCCTTATGGATCACCAGCTAGACTGGATTGCTGAGCATGCCTTGTAAGTGATATACGATGCCCATCTGTGTCTTCCTTCTCTCGCAGCTCAATCTTGATCCTAGTCTGTCAATACAAGTGCAGGGTTTGGTTTTGTGAAAGGAAGCAACCACGTCTTCCTAACAAGGTTGTGTTTAAACCAGGGAATACCTCATCTGGAATGGGTTGGTTTTGATGCACCATTTCTCTTAGCACACCTAGCTACCAGACCATGGTCAGAATAGGTGGAGATGTTATACCCTTTTTGTCTATGCCCAAACAGACTCCTCGTAGACAGGACTCAGTCAACAGGGATAGTTAACAGCGGTACCACGCAGAGGTAGGGGCCACCATGACTAAGAAAGGTTAAGAGAGTCATAGTTACTGCTGCCGTTTACCCACGCTTCATTGAATTTCTTCACTTTGACAGTCGAGTACTGGGCAGAAATCACATCATGTCAACACCCACTGTGGTCCTTAGTGGTGATTTGTTTAAATAAAACAGTCGTATTGCCCTGGTCCGCACCAGTTGTAAGGTGTCGGCCAAGGCAGAATGCCGGGCTGAACCACGGCAGAGGAGTGGAGAGAGGCGCCCATCACAGATTGGGCGATCCACAGGAAAGGTCTGGCTCCCATCTCAAGTCAGTGCTGCCCCTGGGGGGGAGATGCCTCATCCAGCCATGGTACGCACCCAGCCCCGCTTCACACCCCAGCCCAACCAACCCAGCACTTAGAGCCAATCCTTATCCTGAAGTTATGGATCTGACTTGCCGACTTCCCTTACCTACATTGTTCCAACATGCCTGAGGCTGTTCACCTTGGAGTCCTGCTGCTAATATGGGTATAGCCCTGCACAAGAATTACACAATCTCCCCTGGATTTGCAAGGACCAGCAAGAGCTGACCGGACGCTGCCAGAACTGCAACGCTTCTCAAGGCGCGGATCCTTCTTTCTCAAAACATGTAGGTAGTTAGCAAAATCCACAAACATAACACAGCCTCCAGCACCTCTACCCACTTCCACCCACATAGCATTTTTCTACTGCCAACCAAACCACAAAATCTTCAGAACATTGCCCCTGCTCCCAGCAGTCTATCACGTACACAGAACCAATACATCATAGTACAATGCAGTAATAGTAATCAGTAATATGCGCAATGGCCACAATATCGGAAATGCATGATCACATGTCCAGCCATACATCGCAGGTGCTAGGTGCTTACCACACACAAGCCTAGTACACCCTATGCCAGAATGCTTATGTCTAGTGCAATCGACTCCCTATCTTCAATTGAGGCAGCCAGCACTCACCACACAAACAGGTCGCTTTAGGATCTATAGTGCAGTAACAAAGGCTGCCTGCAGTCACCATACAATCTAGTCACCTGAGGAGGACCCCGCAAATTGGCGTAGTATGCACGGATACACTTCCCCTCCCTTTCCATCCCATCTTCCCACTACCATATGCTGAAACGCATGCTTTACAGCCCCTGTCAGCACCGCATTATCCTCGGCTGCAGCATGGCTGCATTACCCAAACTTATGATGCACATCACGCTTCCCTCCAGCCAAACACTGGGTGCGTCCAATGTCTGCCAACATCACACCACACTCCAGCCCAATCAGACTTTTGACCGCAGAGCAAACAGGGAAATGGAACCGCAGAGAAGAGCCAGATATCACTAATTGTTTTTACACATACATGTTACCTGCTTTTAAAAGAAGTACAGGACTAATTATCACCAAATTCACAAAAGCACGCTTTCTGGACCAAGTCGCTGCTCTAGGCGCAAATTTGGTGAAAATCCGCCCAGCCGTTTAGACTGTAGGCCTGCGCAAAGTTTTCTTCACTCAGTGTATGAAAATAAAAAATGCTTGAGACCCTCCTATAACTTTCGCCCCCTCCATGAAACATCATCCGAAAATTCCAGGTGAGCCATATAGTATTTTTTCCAAAGTTTTATATAAATTCATCCAGAGAGAGCGAAGAAATAAGCCGCCCAAAAAGTGGTCTACCTATGAGATTAGCAATCTAACCATGACTGCATGGCCACTACCGCAGGCCGTGTAATGTGGAGGAAATCAATAAAAACGTATAAAATTCCTGTGCCGGGCCCTTGTCCGCTTTCAACCCAGAAAGTAGTTCAGCCCTAAATAGCTGTACAGGTTTGAACACTAATGGAACCACAAAGCGCCCGGAATTTGACAGTTCCAGGACTGACACGATGCACTGCTCTGCCAAAGCAGCTCACCTAACTGTTTCTGATCTGCATTACCCCCTGCTAGGTGAGCGTCACATTTGAACTGGGCCATAAAATAGTCTCAGGCACCAATGAAAAAGTGGCCCACAGTTTCAATGGCTCTTCCTTCTTCTTTGTGCCAGACTTTTACAATATCACGCAAGTGCCAGTTTTTATACAATGTGATGCAACTTGTGCAGTTTTCAGAAGATTTACTCAGAAACAATGGGCAACTACTAATTACATTGCTACCAAAAAATCTACCTACTTTTTCTGTATTGGTTTGCAAGGGAATCAAAAAATCGGTAAGTTTCCAAACCAATGGCAGAAAGCCGCTTTTACAGTGCATAGTCGTGATTTCCCGTAAATGCAGGGAGAACATTGCCAAGGTTGCAACACTTCCCACCACACTCAGATACCTGACTGACCAATCCGTTAGCCTCCACAGTCCCATTGCCATGCCTACCATCCTGAAAAATCCTAGATGAGGCAAGTGCATTCCAGCAAATACAACACTATCCGCAGACATATTGTACTGTATACGAGCGTGGGAGAACACATTTTAACCAGCCGAGCAGATTTTCTCTATAGTGGTGGCTCTGAAAAGAGCCTTTTACATATAGGTACTGGCAAGCAAACACCTTCCTTTTTTGGGGGGGGATTTTCCTTTTCATCTCCTACTGACATTCACATTATTACAGGAACCTCTTCAAAGATTCCTGTAGATTGTAAAACAAAATTCCATTTCTAATGGTGGTCAAAGAAATCCCATTAGCATGGAAAAATGTGAACATTTCTAGGATTAAGGATGTCATTGTCACAGTAGAACATCCCAGCTGCACACACAATTTCAAACATGCTTCTGTTATTTAGACACCGTCCGACGTCTGGCTGCGGACAAATTACATTTGGATTATCTCATACACTTCTTGGTGGTATACATGAAAAAAGGACTGTGGCAGTGGGGAAAATCCACTTCCCTGCTTTGAGCAACTTCTTGAGTTGACGCAGTAAATGTGCACAAGGCATGTAACCCAGTACCCATAGTGCAAGATGATAACGTGAACAGTAGCGACAGTAGCCACATGTCTGCAAAGTGCAACCAGAGCGCTGAAGCTGCAGAGACTCACACCCCAACATAAAGCCGCCCTTCCTTCCATATCGAAATGTTCAGCAAAGCCTCTTTCCAGGGCATACCTGTGCAGATCTTGCACAAAGGCATCACCCACTAGCAACACAGTGCATCTCACAATCTCTGCCATCCTCACTACACATAGCAATGAAAAAATGTGTTAACGTCCCTTCCTGTGAGGCACACCCTCTACAACTGATTGGATACTCCCCACAGTCCCATTTGCATGGCCAGCATGCTGACAAGTTCAGGCTGTGGCATGTGCACTTCCCCAACTGCTGCGAGGACCGTGCCCTAGTAAAGCAGGGGCAGTGCTTCTTCCCTTTCCACAACTCCTTTGCCTGCACTCCTTCATACTTTACTGTTAAATAGGTAGACATCCACCAATCACATCAACACTTCAGAATCAAACAATGTAATTTCTATGCAACATGCCATATGTACCGTAAACCACTCACAGTACAAGTCTAGTGTGATCATAAAGCACCTGCAGTAGAAACCTCTGTAAAAGTATGCAAAATGTATGCATCCAGATTAATGCACATTGCCACCCACCAGCAGAAAGGACAGGTATCAATATATTGTATACAGTACTTTTGCAATCTGGTATAAGTGCCTCTAAGCTACTCAGGAAACATACACTCATTTCTCCCATCCCCTACCATCAAATACCACTTGCAATGTTATGGGCCTTCAAATGTTTCATTTACCCATATCAACCATTACAATATCCAAATAGTTAATCTCTTCTTTTCATCTGGCAATTGTGCAATTGTTGTCTGCACTAACGTATCTCATATAACATTCATAAAATTGTTGCAGCAAAGGAGCACCTAATGCACCCTACCGATCCATACCAACTACATACATTGCATGCATAAGAACAGGGTGCCTGCAACTTACCTTGCGCACTGCACAGAGTATGACATTACTTATAAAAGCAGAACAAGTTATCTGTGCATCCACGCATGTAGAAAGCATATAGACACAGAATAGGTAATGACATTGCACACACAAAAACATTGTCCTTTCCAAGCTGAACACCTTTAAGTAACCGTTTGCAAAGTAAATACTCATACAGCAATGCACACAATTGCTAAACTGCACACCGTACAACATTCTCACAAGTGACGCTTTTTCCCCCTCACCAACAGTACTAATGCTGCCAAGTTCCCATTCATATACAAAGCCATCCCATTACACATAAACACTAAGTCTTCCTGCCAACACATCTCCCGACCCTTTTAAGTACTATAGTTTGCAAATGCACTCAGTATGCCATTAAGAAACATATTTTCTTACTATATTCTTTCACAGTTGCCATAAGGACCTCTGTTCTGAAAGGCAGTGGTGTTTCACCTTGAAAATGCAACACAGAGTACACATCAATGTCTAAAGAGCGGCACACCTGTATCAGGGCATTGCAGCAGTTCCTCGACCACCATATGAAAGGCAACAAGAAAGGACAAAATAATATACGACAAACTCTTAACTCCTTGTCCAGTGCAGAAATACACAGGAGTACCAGGACACTTGGTAAATTGCATTTCTGAACCAGCTTGCAAAAGTACCTTCCACCATATTAAATTGTTAGCAACACACCATTGTAGTGTAAAAAAACTTGTTTATAAAGTCTGCTAAGGAAACAGTACTCAAACACAAAACTACCTGGTCCATTCACATTTTGTAATACTAGTGGTGTACATTACTATGCAAATGTAGCAATCAATGATGTATTACACATGCCAGCAATTTTTTGAAACAGTTCTGTAAACGGCTCTCAGGATTAAGACAGGAATTGGACTACTGTGCTAGAATGGTAAGGCCATGTTAAACAGAGTAGGGGATGCACAGAAAGTGTGCATGTAGTTGGTAAAATATAGGGAAACAAAAACATATCCATACATGAAATCTTTGAGACTTCCTACATATGGCAACATACATGCACTCCTTGCAATCATGTCATTTCTTGAACAAGTCCTGAACAAATGCTTTCTCTATGTATCTATGCCTAATTGAGATTCCATGACATTTTAGCATGAAAGGGGCCCCTAGGGGACCCTGACGCCTATGGAAACAAGGCGAGTCACCACACACGATAAAGACACCAGACACGAGGTTGTATTCCCAAAGCTAGGGTTTTATTGCAAAGCAAAAGTCTCAGTTGGCCAACTCGGTCTCAACGCCCCGTGACGTGTATCTCTAGACCTCGTGGGACACAAGAGAGCGAATTACGTACATCAGTTACATATATACAAAATGCATATCAAACAATCAGCTATGTCATGGTTAACACCCCTCTTCATTGGGTTTCTTTGAACTTGGTGTGACGATGGACATCTCCGGCCACTATGACACCTTCAAGCAACTATTCTAGTAACAATTTGGAATTTGTGAGTGCGCAGGCATCTTTCGGTTATTGAATAGAACATGGTGCTTCTGTTCTTGGAAGCGAGCTACATGCAGAGTGGGTTACATTCCAGACCTTGCTATCTATCAGGTGGTATTCGCGTCCTGGGAGCCGACATGCTCTTAACGGGCTCAGCAAAGGGGGGCCGTTAGAAAAGCATAATTCAAGCCTTTAGTGGTATTATTCTAACATATTCTACCATATAACGGGACTGGCTGGCAGCTGGCAGCTGTGAAATGATTAAATGTCCTGCGGCTCTGCTTCAAGGCTACATTGAGGAGGGAGCCGGGCATTCTTCCTGGCGCTGCCTACATTTGTGTTTCAGCGAAACTCTTGTTATCCTCTCGGCCTTATGGCCTTGTCCTTTTCATATACAGACAGCATTGTTCCTCAGTCGAGCAGTGTAAGCGAAAAATATACTGCGAAGCTATAGGAACAGAACAGCAATCAGCAATGGTTAGAAAACAAAATGACGATTCTTGTTACATCAAAATGGCTGTTCATTAGAACACTCGAAAACCTATATTCTGTCGTATCGTGCATGAGACGGTTGGCCCACGGCCACCAAAATACGTTTGCGGTGTAAGGATATTTGGTGTGTTACAGCACAGAGTACAGCACTACTGCACAGGTAGCAAACAGCACAGAGTACAGCACTACTGCACAGGTAGCAATTTTTTTTTTTCAGCACCACCACAAGGGTGCGGTGCATTGCTATATGTGTTACCAGATTAACAAGGAAAGACAGGCTATTCAGTCAAAAACGATTTTAACATATAAGATGCAAATCTATTTTTACAGTTAAAAGCATACGTGCACATTCAAAAATGCACACTATTTTTTCACCTGAAATGCCTATGGTGCGAGAGACACATTTGAAAATTAATAACTAACATTACTTATAACTAACCTGACTAATGAAACTGAGGTTAACATAATCCACTAATAAAAATGTGTCTCCACTGCAGAATTAGGCCTATTCTGAAAGTGAACTTTTAAACGCACATCCATTTTTTTTTGTTTTCTCTGCTGCCCTCTCCACATAATTACAGGAAGCAAAAGAGCTCGAAAGAACAGGAAATCAGTTGGTTACAAAGTATTACTATAAAAATGAGCCATTGTGTAGAGAAGGAGGAGATGGCATGATTGATTCTGATTGGAGCAGCGTCATAGCAAGTATCATGCTAGAGGGAGTGATCAGAGTTTTGCTGGGGGGAGTTTGAGGAGGAAGGAGGATAGTCAAGATTTGGCAGAGATGGGAGAAGGAACTTTTTCCTGGCTGGAGCATTCCTATCTGCAAAAGCTGAGAATTCCAGGCAATGACCCCGGTTTGAGAAGGAAAGGCGCTCCTTTTCACTGGGGTTAATCTTCAAGGGAGCCACATTCAGAAAGAGAACAGCTGAAGAAAACTCGGCTGAACATATAAGGTAATTACATAAGTGTGGGAGCTGAGTGTGTACGAGAATATTCAGTCAGAGTAGGAAAGGAGATTCCGATGCCTTAATCACATGTTAATGTTGCAAATTGTGTTCTGTTCTCCGCCACTATTCTTTCAGTGTATCACAGACAATGCTGTTACTGTGCTATTTTATTTATTTCTGTAAAGAGTGAGATCGTGTTTAAATGCAACTTTTATAATACAGAAAAATATTTGAAAGCAGACGGGTGGTGTATTTTATATTTACCAATACAGTGCTGATGATGAGGGGAGATTTTTAAACAATGCAATTGTCATTTTAAGACAGATGTGTGCATGATCATATTCAGTATGGACAGTTGAGAGTGATTGTTTGTAGCATAGCTTGTTGGAGGTACATGAGCCAACGGGAAGAGGGACTCTCTGAACATAGTTCCCTACCGTATATAAGGTAGTGGAAATTACCACAAAATTACCACATATAGCTCTCTGTCGTAAATAAGTCAGTGAGATCGCCCATGGTGGCACACTAACACTAACACTGAAAATGTGGTATTCCTAAAATGTAGGTCTGAGGTCTCTCTAGTGATTACACGAAAAATCTAAGCAAAGAAGGGATTCTGGACATTGGGGCCACAAATAAAACAAGGGAATTATGCTCACCAACATACCACCAACCACGCATACCAACCACGCATACCAAATATGCATGTCTGGGTGCTGAAATAATGCATGTCCACTGTATTATTGTTGCACATGGCCCAATCTGAATACAAGGAGTGATTATTGCTAAGTTATTTTTCGGCGGTAATAAAATACCGTCAGGCCCCAAATCTCCACAAAATACCCTACATATTTAGCAGTCTCGAATTAGATTTCTAGACTGACCAACCCTCTTTTGGCCGTATGCCAAACGTCTCATCTATTTATTGAAACCTCCTCTAGTGATGAGGAATCTGAAGTACTTATGTCTGAATCTCGTATGCTATCGTGGTCATCATTGCCTTCAGTAATATCTATTGCCATCAACTCTTTCATTACTCTCATCTCATTTGGGTCTGGGCTAGTTCGATCATGAGGTTGTTTTTTCTTTGTTATCATTTGCATACATCCTTCCGTACATCCCTCAGTTACCTCTGCACAAACTATGGGTAAACAATGTTTACAACAACAACACGTTAGGAATATTCCGAACACCACTACTAGTATCGAGATCAGCTTCCATCCCCAAGATCGTAGTATTCCCCAAAACCAAGATCCTATTTCCCAGCTCCCTTCTCCCGTGGGGAGTTCAGAGCTTAGAACGTGCATTTTCTTTATTGCTTCAAAGATCGTGGGGGAATAGTCATCGACATAAACGTTGAACCCACTATTTTGCAAATTCCCCCACGACCAACCAGGATTACATCGAGAGCCATTCTATTTTACAGCGTCATTAACCTGATTCCTCTTTCTTCCAAAATCATGTTGAATAATATATCTGTTGTTGTGTTTATTGTATTCTTTAGGATTCTGGACAATTGCCTTATATTATAGGAGTTCACTATCTGTCCTAAGAATGGAATGAATGATTTTGCTACATCAGTTGCTATTAAAACACCTTCGTCAGTCCTTTTGACTCTAGTTCTGGATAATTTGGCTATGGCTGCTGTTTCCAAGAGGAATACTTCTGGAAACAATAGCCCCAGATAACATGTACCTCCCCAGTTTCTGGGCAACCAAGGGTATGCTTTCTCTCCACATATAAAATAAACTGGATCACCTACGTATACTGGTTCTATTTCCCATTTTAGTACCACCGTATTCATACAACCAGTATATGTTCCGACCGAAAAAGATCCTTTCTTTTTCAGGCAAAACGGGACAGTTCTTGGGCTGTAATTCACCGTGTAAAATGGGGGAATCGCATCTTTGTTCCCTTCTGTTCTTACATGAAACGTCATTAGAGATGTTTTTTCTGGTGGGGACAATCTCGTCTATTTTGTCATGTTATTTTACGTGTGCTTTTCCTCGTGGGCTCTGGGGTTATTACTTGTGTTTTATGGAAAATGGAACAACCCACAGGCTTCATTATTATCTCCTCAAACTCATTCATGTTGGTTCTGTCTAATTGACCCGTATTACTCTTATTCCACTTCCCATAGAACATTGCACCTAAAGATGTACTACATGCAGAACTTAATGGTAACGGCTGCCCATACTGCCCTATTCATTTCCCAGCATGCTGTGGTAAATGGGCACATACCAAGCAGTTTGTTTTCTTCAGGATTGCATGTGTCATGTTCATGATTAATAATAATGTATTATTCCCAAAACCTTCCCTGTGTTTTTCTTCCATTGGAGGTAGGGTATAAGTGATCACCTGAACCGGGCTTTCAGTAGCGGATATATTCATTATTGGTAAAAACATTTGTAATGGGTGTATTGTTTCTACCCACCATAATATTAGGGCTGTTGATATTGGTGCTACCACGCTCATAAAGCACATCATTATCGTTAGTGTGAGCATACAATTTGTTTTACCATGCGTTTTTCTTAAAGTTATAGTCTTTATAACTGACTCATTTTCAGCAGTGCTGGTGCAGGAGGAGGCTGGCAACGGTCCCGGCATGTTTCTCGTCATCCTTCTTCTTCCTTGTCACAGTTCGTTGTGGATATTTTTCTTCGCCGCGTTTGCTCTGATGTCTATAAGTTCAATGAAATTCTCCCAGTTCAGTTTTGCCTGTCCTTTTTTTTTTAGCCTGGATTCGATTATTCGTTTTTTTTGGTGAGATCACTTGTCCCTTTTTATACTGCTCAGAGGACCTTTGATCAGTTTTCGCCTCAGTATCATGCGCGCCCAGCTTGTCCGCTCTGGTTCCGGACACATGTACTTTTATGATCGCACCGAGGAGCCGCGAGTCTTGAATTGTCCGACTTGCACAATTCTCACGCTTCTCTCCTCTACACCCCTGGTTCCTTCTCCGTCCATGAGCCGGCCCAGAGGTTGACATAAACACCAAAAGAAAAAGAATGCAGATCACCTTGTCTTCCGAGGCTGCAGGTTGTATCGCCTTGCTCCTGGCATCGTATGATCCGTGAACAGTGCCAGTGCACTTTCAGATTCAGGCTTGAAGTCAGCCTGCGGCGCTACTGCAGGCGCTGGTGTGCGCCGCGCCAATAATGCAGATTCGGTCTTTGGCGTGCTGGCAAGTGCTGGTGGGCGCCAAAGGGGTACACGATTTGTTTCTGCTGGTATTTGCAAGGCACATTTCACGTCGGTCAGCAGTGATGTCGATTCTGCCGGGCAACGTTGGGGTACTCTTTGCCCTTCCCCCTCTTTGGCAATCGTCTCAAGCTTTGTTTCGAGTTTCACTTCATGTTTTGGCAGATCAGGTGGCTGCACACTGGCAACAGTTTCTTTTGTCTTTTTCCAGTCATCGGTGTCAGGCAAGACTTTCAGTGCAGTTGGAAACTTCTTGGCATGGGTGGCATGGATCCACGACTTCCTTCCATCCACCCGGATTGCTGTTTGCGTCGCCAAAAGTACTTGATAGGACCCACGCCACCTGGGTGCTAATGATGACTTTCTTGCAAAGTTTTTTAGCAGCACCCAGTCTCCTGGCTCCAGCGTGTGCCCCGGACCAGTATACCGCACGGGTTATGCCTCCTGCACCTGCTGATGAATCAAACGCAATTTCTGCATTAAAAGGTCACAATAAGTACTAAGCACAGGATGTTCTATCTCACTAAGTCGCTTTGGCTGAGGTGCACACCATACATTTGCCGGCCTCCCCATTATGATCTCATATAGGGGAGAGCCCAGTTTTAGCCTGTACAGAAACGTACGCATGCATAATAGTGCTATTGGTAATGCATCCACCCATCTCAACTTGCTTCCCGCACAAATCTTGCTAAACTTTGATTTACGTATCCCGTTGTGCCTCTCCACAAGACATGCAGAACTCGGATGCCTTCAACTGTGGAATCTATTATCAATCTGGAGGCCTGCACATATCTGTAACACCACTGCACCCACAAAATGTGGTCCATTATCGGACCATAGGACACGGGGCAAGCCAAATCTGGAAAAATACTCCTTCAACATTACTTTTGCCGTACTCATCGTTGTGCAGTCTTTTAAAGGATATGCCTCCACCCACTTACTGAATGCACAGATTACCACCAAGACGTATTTTAAGTTTTGGCACCTTTCCATCTCTATGAAATCAAAATGAACTACCTCAAACGGCATGGAGGGCGGGCCAAAACTTCCTGTTGGTGTCATTGTTCCCTTTTCTACATTGTGTTGTAAACACGTAATACAGTTCTGCACCAACCTTTCTGCATTCTTTTTTATGTTTGCATTCTGCCATACTGTAGAAAGGTGCTGTATCATTTTCTTGGCACAGATGTGCGTAGGACTGTGGGCCATTGTGACCATTGCAGTCACATATGAATTTGGCAACATCCAGTTTCTAGTTTGCTTGTCCACCCAACAACCCCCCAAATCCAACTCAGCAGATCCCTCTGCCCATCCCTGTATTTCATTGGCCGTAGCCTCGGCCTGAATTTCTTTGACAGTCACAACTCCATCTTCTATCATACAGGGTACTTCCTCTGTCTGAACCATCATCATCTTGGTATTTAAATCAGTGGCAGTTTGTTTCGCAATCCTGTCTGCAAATGCGTTTCCCTCTCCTATTTTGCATGTTAGTTTTTTATGTGCCTCGCATTTCACTATTGCTAGGCGCTTTGGAAACGTGAGTGCAGACAGCAATCATACAATCAAAGGGCCATGTTGAATTCTGGCACCATGTGATGTCAGAAACCCTCTCTCAGCCCAGAGTCGTCCAAAGTTATGAACCACTCCAAACATGTACTGACTGTCAGTATATATATTCACGTTCAAATTTTCAGAAATCTCGCAGGCTCTGGTTACTGCTATTATTTCCGCAGCTTGTGCTGAATTATAGGGGATTCTTTTACTTTCTACAGCACTCTCTAGGGTAGTGATAGCATATGCGGCAGTTGTTGTGCCATCTTGTAATTTAAAACATGAGCCGTCACAAAATAACTCTCCATCTGGCTCTTTCTGTGGAATATCACTTAAATCAACTCTCCCCTTGGTTTCTTCCTCAGTGACCATTAAGCAATCGTGGGGGGAGGGGGGATGATTCATTCTTCCCAATTTCTGTTATGGTTAATGGCATTAATTCTGCAGGATTCAAAGTGCTACACCTCATAATTTGGATATGGGGCGCAAACAAGATAATCTCATTTCTTGTCAATCTAGCAGAGGTGAGGTGTTGCGTCTGTGTCCTATTTAATAGAACGTCTATGGCATGTGGCACCATCAGAATTAAAGTGTGCCCCAATACCATCCCTTCCGTTTGTTTCACTGACGCAGCAGTCGCCGTGACAGATCGCAAATATCGTGGTAGTGCGCGCGCTACAGGGTCCAGCGCAGATGAAAAATAGCTGCACGACCTATTTCTTCCACCTTGTTCCTGTGTCAAAACCGACAATGCACATCCTTCACTTTCACACACAAATAGTCTTAACATTTTCATATAGTTCGGCGTACCCAAAACTGGAGCCGAGCATAATGCAGTTTTCAATCCATCAAATGCTCTCTGACATTCCTCATCCCATTGCAAAGGCATAACCGCATCTTTTCTAGTCAAATTCACTAATGGTTTCACAATCAACGCAAAATTACCAATCCATTGTCGGCAATATGAAGACATGCCTATTATGGCTCTGACTTCTTTTTGTGTCTTTGGAATAGGCATACAAGAAATACTTTCTATGCGTTCTGGCGTTAGTCTTCTCCCTCCTTTCGAAAGTAGGTAGCCCAAGTAAACTACCTCCTTTCGATTATACTGAAATTTCTTCAAACTAGCTTTATGGCCATGTGCCACTAGGTGTGACAATAGTAATACAGTGCTTTCTTTACAAATCTCCTCTGTGTCTGCAGCTAGTAATAAATTGTCTATGTATTGCAAAAGTGCACAACCCACGGGTAATTCCAGCATGTCTAGCTGCTCTTTTAATGCTCTACTGTAAATACTTGGACTTTCCGTGTAACCTTGTGGAATCCGTGTAAATGTAAATGATCGTCCTCCTAATGTGAACGCGAACAAGTATCTACTGTCCTTGTCGACTGGAATACTAAAGAATGCGTTCTTCAAATCTTTTACACTAAAATATTCTGCTGAAACAGGTATCATTGTCAATATTGTAGTGACGTCTGGCACTAAAGAAAATTGTGTATCTACTACTTTGTTTAATGCGCGTAGATCAATTATGAAACGGTATGGTACCTCATTACCTCCTTTTTTATAAACCGGAAGGATCGGGCTGTTACATGTACTGCCTGTGATTTCCTCTATTACCCCTAATTTCATCAAATCGGTAACAATACTCTTCAATCCTTTCTCACCTTCAACCAAAATTTTGTATTGGGTTATTCGCGGTAGGGTAACACCTTCTTTTAAAATAATCTTTACTGGCTCTATCTTTAAACATCCCACATCATTGTCATGCATTGCCCATACACAGGTTGGTACTTTACTTAGTTCCCCTGGTAACACTTCGGACATGAATTCTGACACAGGGGCATCGTGTGGCCATATCGTTAGAAACACTCCATCTGCCGTGCAATGTATAATGAACCTAGTTTTTTCAACAAATTCAATCCCAACAAATTTTCTCCACAATTTTATGTTAGAAGGACAGGACAATGTTCAGCGAATGGTCCTATGGTAACTGGGACTGGTTTGGACACTGGGTTTATGACTGGTGTACCTGCGAACCCTACAGAAATATTCTTTTGCCCTGACAGTGGAATATTCGGAACCAAATGATGGTCTATTGAACACTTCTGTGCTCCTGTATCTACAAGAAAGCGGTGTTCCCCATTCCCAACT
This sequence comes from Ambystoma mexicanum, assembly GCF_040938575.1. Taxonomy (NCBI): domain Eukaryota; kingdom Metazoa; phylum Chordata; class Amphibia; order Caudata; family Ambystomatidae; genus Ambystoma; species Ambystoma mexicanum. Next base: position 144,058,798 of record NC_090937.1, read on the forward strand.
CTCATTCCTATGTAGGGTCCTCTCTGATTCACGGGAATAGACACTGGTTCCGACCCCTATCCTGGGCTGTCCTATTGGGGAAATAACACATCATCCGATGTGTAATCATTACTATTACTGTAATACGTGTTTGGCTGTGTATCCAAAACATTTCCACTCTTCCCTCTATTTCCCCCATTCTGATTTCCATATTGTTGATTTTGCTGTTCCTGACTCTGGTTTGGGGCATTTTGGTTTTGGCCTTGGTTTTGATTACCTCCATTATTATGATGCTGCTGCATACTATTCGTATTCGGTCCATTCACTCCTGGGTGTCCTCTATGCTGTCTCCTTTGACCAGACCCATTTCGGTTCTGTAAATGCGGGCATTGCGCTCGCCAATGTCCTTCCTCTTTACAATATGCACACTGATTCGGCCCCACTGTTCCCCCATACATATTCGAACTACTCCTCACTTGTGCGTTCCCTCGCCCTCTATTATGTCCTACTACTTGCTGTATTAATACCCGTGTCTTAATTAGACATTCCTTTAAGTCTGCCCCCACCTGTTTTAGCAACGATAATTCGTTCACCATCTCCTTCTGCCCCGGCGATGGTAACTGCTGCCGTTTATTATGCGACCCCTTTTCCTTCTTCCCCGGTCTCCCGACTTCCCTACTCCTGTACCTAGGTGCAGTAAACACTTTGATAGGTGCAGTAAATGTTTCAACATAATCATTATCTAATTCATCCTTTAACTCAAAAAGTCTACACACATGTTCTCTTACTTCTTCATCCCTCTCCCACCAGCGTGCTAATGCATTCAAATCTAACAATCGCTGCGGTGGTAATTTCCCAATTAGCTGTTTCCATCTCTCCGCCAAATATTCACCCATGCATTCCAACACTAGCTGTCTTTCGTTGCTTCTACGAAAGTCAAATATCGAAGCCAATGTTGCCATCCCATCATTCCCGTCTATATACATCTCTGCCTGTTGCTGTAATTCCACCTTCCTCTCCTTGCTGATTGCGCTGCGGGTTACCCTTGTGCACTGCCGTTGGTCAGTCCTGCATCTTGCCCCCGCGGTTTCAACTTCAACCCTGGGAGGAACGGACGGTACCGAGTCTGTGTCTAAGGCGGGAGGTGCGGATGGGACAATGGGAACAGTGAGTGTCTGTTGTGGGCCTGGTTGTCTAGTAGGAAGTGTTACGTGAGCGGTCTGTGGCTGTGGGAGGGCTTGAGCTACTGGAGGGGGAGCTTGAGCTACGGGCGGACTCTGGGCAATAGTTACTAACGTATCTGGTCTTTCTTCTGATCTTGGGCCCTGTTTTGTATGAGTCAATATATTTTCTATCAATTCATCTGTCACGTGTAATTTTCGTTGTGGGTATATCTTTTCTATATTCAACTAGTCACGCCTGCCTGCCTTCTTAGACTCTCAGTCCACTCCTCCTCTCCTTTTTCTTCCGCTACCTCACCTTTTGATTTATGCCTGCGCGCATGCTTTGCTCTGCTTTTAAATCAGAGCATTGCTTCCTTTCTCCCGCCTTTAATAGTTTCAAAAGCCGCAGGGCGCGCTTTCTTATCAACACCCTTTCCAAGTTATCTTTCCTCACCATCTCAAAACTACCATTAATCGGCCACTGGTGGTCTTGTTGCTTTCTGGTTTGCCCATGCCAAGTCTCACAGAATATTATCGCACCCACTCCATACTTCACATACATCTCATACGCCGGCGTTCCCCCAGGTGGTACAATTTGCCCATCTTCCAAAGATTGTCTACAACAGCGGAAAAACCGTGCTAAGGTGGACAATACACCAGGCATGTTTCAACCTTCCCCTTGGTTAATCAACCTTACCTAGGGTGTTTGATTTTGCAAAGTCTACTCTCAACCAATGTCAGGATGCTATGAATCAGGGAATGACTCACCTGATAAATCAAGTCGTCTGTATACTGACGCACCAAAGGACGTCGCGTCTGCGTTTCTTGGCTTCCGCCTCGTTTCGGGACCCTCGCCTCCTTGTTCTCTAGCCAGGCACATCGATCAGGGATCAGATGTGTGCAGATCTGCAAAGGAGTCTCTCATCACTTTTATAGGGCGCCCCGAACACCTCTTGATCCCGGCTCGATCGTCCCGTCCTCGCCATTCTCTGCCTTTCTCAATTACACCGTTACGCGAAGGAACAAGTGGGGGAGGGTCCCTATTCGGGCGCCATCTTGAAAGAGGCCCCTAGGGGACCCTGACGTCTATGGAAATAAGGCGAGTCACCACACACGATAGAGATGCCAGACACGAGGTTGTATTCCCAAAGCTAGGGTTTTATTGCAAAGCAAAAGTCTCAGTTGGCCAACTCGGTCTCGACGCCCCGCGACGTGTATCTCTAGACCTTGTGGGATGCAAGAGAGCGAATTACGTACATCAGTTACATATATACAAAAGGCATATCAAACAATCAGCTATGTCATGGTTAACACCCCTCTTCATTGGGTTTCTTTGAACTTGGTGTGACGATGGACATCTCCGGGCACTATGACACATTCAAACATCTATTCTAGTAACAATTTGCAATTTGTGAGTGCACAGGCATCTTTCGGTTATTGAATAGAACATGGTGCTTCTGTTCTTGGAAGCAAGCTACATGCAGAGGGGGTTACATTCCGGACCTTGCTATCTATCAGGTGGTATTCGCGTCCTGGGAGCCGACATGCTCTTAGCGGGCTCAGCAAAGGGGGGCCATTAAAAAAGCATAATTCAAACCTTTAGTGGTATTATTCTAACATATTCTACCATATAACGAGACTGGCTGGCAGCTATGAAATGATTAAATGCCCTGTGGCTCTGCTTCAAGGCTACATTAAGGAGGGAGCCGGGCATTCTTCCTGGCGCTGCCTACGTTTGTGTTTCAGTGAAACTCTTGTTATCCTCTCGGCTTTGTGGCCTTGTCCTTTTCATATACAGACAGCATTGTTCCTCAGTCGAGCAGTGTAAGCGAAAAATATACTGCGAAGCAATAGGAACAGAAAGCAATGGGCAATGGTTAGAATACAAAATGGCTATTCTTGTTACATCAAAATGGCTGTTCATTAGAACACTCGAAAACCTATATTCTGTCATATCGTGCAGGAGACGGTTGGCCCACGGCCACCAAAATACGTTTGCGGTCTCGAATTAGATTTCTAGACTGACAAGCAGGTGGCACAAATGCAAACCATAAGTTATTGTGTAGTCCTTGCAATTTCTGGTATTCGTTCCACCTTACATATACAATCACATAGGCAATACGTAACAAGAATGCTTTCAACATGTACTGCAGATGGAAACAAAAATAACTGCACGCTTCCAACCTTCACACACTGACAGGTACCACTTGCCACCCAAAACATTCTCACAAATGGTCATAATCTACCACACAAGCAACACAACCAGTTCAGTTCACTGTAAAGCAGACATTGGAAATCAAGTGCAATCGGTAAAGGAGTTGTAAAGCAATGTGTTTCCTTTCGTTAACAAGAGGACGTGAAATGTCCTTGCTGAGAGGCACTACAGTGCGTAAGATGGCCATACCACCCACATATGGGCAGCCATCGCGCACACACAGTCAGCCACCCAACACCGTTCAGTCATAAGACTCTACACATAGACATAGCAGATAGAGCCCATAAATGTACATTGATATTCTGTAGCAGCTGTACATTCATTGCATCATGTGGAAGGTAGTAGCTTCTCTCCATGTAGGTAAAAGTAAGCTTTATGCAACCGCAACTATATGTGGGTGGCTGTGCATATTTTGCATATTTCTAATGTCCTTTCATAACGCAATAGCTTACTGTACTGCCTAAACTAAGGGTCTCATCAGGGGCTAACCACAGCAAATGCAATTAGTGGCATATTGCTCCCTAATGTGGAACAATGACTGTAACCTACAACATATGGACTTGTACGCATAATAGCTCATTCTACTGCCCCAGCAAGTCTAAAATGTCCTTTACAAGCATTCTGTAAGGTGACCACCCTCGGAGAGATGCACAGTTGTAACTGTGGACGAAGCAGCAACCTATCGTTATAACAAGAAGGTGAAAATAAAATGACTCCATAGACATACTTGTGGCATTCATACACCAGTATAACATTGTTGGCATGCATGGCTGCATTACCCTCTTCCGGGCATGGCCTACAGCCTATGGCCTTCAGCCATGCAACCAAGAGCCTAGTACTTGGCCACACCCACCACAGCATAATGCAGATATGCATGCCAGCATATGACCAGGTACCACAACCCAAAAAAATAACACAGACACTGGCAGTCCTACCCAACCCACGCAACATAATGCAGCCATGCATGCAGACATGTAACCAGGTAACAGAATGCATAAACATAACAAAGCCTCTGTCACCCCTACCGACATCCATGCACATAGCATTTTACTACTTCCAACCAGACCACAGAATCTTCACAGCATTGCTGCTTGCCCCAACACTCTATTGACTACAAGGAACCACTACAGCATAATACAGTTCAGGACTGAGTAATCTGCCCAATGGCAACAACCCAATCACATGCACACTGGAACCCTATACACTTCTATACACACAGTATTTCAACACTTCACCCAGTGGACAGACTGCAGGACTGTTCACTCCACCATCTCCAGCCATGTACCCAAAACTGGAGATCATGATAATAATCATCACAGTCATGCAACTAACAATGTGTACAATGCTGACAAACCACACACCAAAGGCAACAATGTGAAATGCACTTGCAACCAATGGACATACTTTTCGGTGCAAGATCTGCAACCATGCATCCAAGGCCTGCCGCCATGCATCCAAGGGACTTGGATCTTACCACACACAACAAAGCATACGACACCCTATGTAAAAATGCTCATGTCATGTGCTATGTACTCTCCTTCTGCAATGGAGCCTGCCAGTAGTAACAACAGAAAGAGGTCACCTCAGGACCTATGCAGCCGCAATGAAGGCTACCCGCATTCTCCGCAATGGGTACTTGCCTAAGGACGTACCCGCAAATTGCAGCAGTATGCACTGATACCTTCCACCTAATGAAATATATGAGATGATTCACTTCTCACTCCCCACCCTTTTCATCCCTTATTCCCATCACCAGATGATGCAAAGCATGTATTGCTGCCTCTTTCTGTGCTGCACTGTCCTCGGATGAACATGGCGGCATTACCGAAAATGTGGACGCACATCACGCTTCCCTCCAGCTAACCACTGAGCGTGTCAAATGTCTGCTGACATCACCCCACACTCCAGCCCATTCAGACTTGTGACCACAGAGAGAATAGGGAAATGGGACCAAGGAGTGGAGCCAGATATCACACTTTTTTTGAGAGGTACATTTCACTTAATTTTAGTACAGGACTGATTATCACAAAATTTACAAAAGCACGCTTTTGTGACCAAGCCGCCGCTCCTGCTGCAAATTTTATGAAAATCCATCCAGCGGTTTGACCTGTACGTGTGCGCAAAGTTTTGGTTCATTCAGTCTAAGGAAAACAAATATTTTTGGGACCCCCCATAAATATGGCCCACCTGGACAAAACCTCACCAAACTTCCCAAAACAATTCAGAGTGGCCAATATACTTATTCTGCAAAGTTTGGTGAGGGTTCGTCCACAGGGAGCAAACTTATAAGCTTCCCAATGAGTTGAGCAACTTAGCCATAACTACACATCCGCTACCACTGGCCATGTAATATACATATCCATTTCTGCAGCTGTCCCTTTGTCATCTTAAGGTTGGAATGTGTTGCTTGTCCCTGACCTTGGCTGTGAGCCCTACCCTTCCTGCTTTGTACAGCCTGGTTCTGCTTTTCTCTCGTCTCTTGTCCTGCAGTTTGAGGCCTTGTGTGATTTACATTATACTTATACTATGGTTTCTACACACTTATATTGTACTATATCCCTTATAGGTTAGTTATATTTGGTCCTGCCAGGCTCCTTATGTGAACCAGTAGTACATAGGGTTAATTGCCATAAGGATATGCAAGCTTGCTCTGCATCTCTTTGTTGCCTTGCGTTCAGCGTTTATGCATTTTGCTAATGTGAAAAATAATAAAAGCTTTGACATGTGTATCTCTCCTCTATCTACAGAATTATTGAAACATGTTCTTTGTGTACACCAGTGTGTGTTTGTGTAGAATTCTGCATGGCTGTGAGTGTACTTCATGACTACCGTGGTTATGTTGTGGCATCACTAATGATGTCCTCACAGTGATTTCCCAGCATTCAGTCAACGTCACACATCGAGGCATTTGGATCTGTAACTACTGTTGAAGCACCTGTATCCATAAAGACATTCCCTGCATAAGGTTTGAAAGGCTGTCTGAGAAAATATCTCTCTGGATACGTGTCAGTCACTGGTGCTCCTGGGGGTTGTCCGAATAATGAGTGGCTTCATGCATTCTTGACTCTTCGGGCCATCATGTTCATGGGTTGAGGGGGGCATTCCTGGGACTCTCTCTTCAGAGGAAATGCCTGCCTCCAGCACCCAGAGAGAATCATGAGTGTGGCATTTATTTACCACTATTGGGGGTGTATCAAAGGCTTAGGCTATCAAGGTTATGTGCACTGAGTACTCAGTCGCAGACAACCTTCTACTGGACCACCTCCATGTACCACCACACCAAATCCAACCACTAGAATGCTCTCAGAAAGGCTGTTCCTTTTTCAGGAAGTAGTACGCTATCTTCCTCTAACTCATCTTCCTCAACCAATACTGCTACCACACAGGCTACTTCTGTGGGGCTCAACATCCCACCAGCTACCTTGCAAGCCATGAAGGAGGCTGCTGATCCATATCTTTCCAAGACAACAGTACTCTTTATATTCTGCAACACACCACTTTGCAGAGGGGAGCAGTTTCAAAGCGCTTTTGAGGCTGTAATCCAGGAGCATGAGAAACACTGCCCCCTAACTTAGATTTGATGCATGCCCAACATCTTCAACTGGCAACCTGCCCCTCCATATCTGTCGTTGGTGTCCCTTCCATTATTTCCCTCCCCCACATTACTTCCTAACCTCTCCTGAAAAAAAAACAAAAAATACAAAATCTAAAAACACCAAAAAAGGTTCCTTTAGGAACCACCTTCACAGTTGAAAAATAGAAGCAAAACAATATAAGCTTATATAGTCCAAGTACTTTAAAATTTTCAGTAAAGTAGTTAGACTCAATGAGATTCTCCAACATTCCCATGGGCATGTTATACTATTTTAATGGAAAAAATGGACAAGTATACACTAGAGAAAAAGAAAAAGCACAGAAACGTTTTCTGTCCCAAACACTTTTCTCTAGCAAACAATAAGGACCAGAATCCATGGACCTTTATGACTATCCGTGGTCTCAAACCCCACTCTCCATGCCATGCATTATTAAAAAACATGGAGTGCATGTACACACCATTGCTGTCTTCTTGTACCCCTTTTTACTTGTATGTTTGTAACACTCCCTCATTGCCTGCTTACAGAGAGTCACACATACATCCACCAATTTACATATAACACTACCAACATATTAAACATATTAAACTTCCACACACCAACTTCCACTTAAAAATGTTGTACAAATATTTTGCATATGCATTTCTCTTGTTTATCCAAAGTAATTTAACACACTGCTGCTGTAAATAACCATATTTATTGTGCAATAAAACCAAGTGCATGAATGGTGGAAAAGGGAGTACGGATTACCAAGTGCTGATAGCAGTCTAGACGGAAAGTGCCAATACGTGCCAAAGTGGGACACTATTAGCTACCTGCTGTGGTATAGCAGTCCCAAGGGTGTGGCACACAGCTGCCAGGTGGCAGACCTGCAAGGGCAGTGCTGAAGTGGGTCAGGGGGAATACTGGTGTTGACTAGATATAGCACCTGAAACCTGTGAGTTTCATGAGGGTCCAGGACACCAGTATTAGTAGCAGTGGTATAAGTTAGCAGGGAAGGGATTAAGTAAAACAGGAACACAAAAGCAGAGTTTTCAGAAGTTTCCAGAATTTAGGGAAGTCCAACTCAAGTATAAGAGGAGCACGAAGGCTGTTCCAAACAGAGGCCGCGGCCGAAGAGAGAGACATGCCTCTTCTCTCTGTTTCAAATGGCATTTGCATTTGACAAGCAGAGTACTGGAGTTACAGCAGTGGAGGGCTCTAGCAGTGCAGTATTTAGGGAAATAAAGTTCAACATCTTGTAGTCCCAGACCCCAGAAAGCATTTTCAACTATACAAAGGAGCTCCAATTCCATCCCTGCAATTAGGAGAGGTCAATGTCCAAATGTTAGGGCTACAGCGATATGAACACTGGGCTTGGCGCCAAGGATATCTCTTGCAGCCCTATTCTATATTAGCCAAAAGCAGCATAAACAACAAAGGGAGAGGTTAAATAAGGGACTGTTGCAGTAGATCAAACTACATAAGACCTGGCTTTACAGACCTTTAGCTTCTGGGGTAAGGTATGAAACAGTACAATGCATGTAAGTAGGTCAATCTAAAGGCATGGGATGTATTTACAAGCTTGAAAATGTAAGAAGTAAAACAGAGAGAGAGGACTTAAAAATGACCCCAAGATCTTTGGCATCACAGGATGGTGAGAGTAGAGGGCCCAAAACAGTCGCCAGTGGGTAGCAGAAAAACCAGGTAGGGGTCTTACAATAAGAAAGATCTCTGTTTTACTGGCATTGAGACAAAGATTGTTAGCCACACACAATGCCTCTATGCCTGTATGGTGGACAGACAATCAGGGATATACAACAAGGAAAAGGAATAAGTTCAGAGAAGTGCATGGAAAGCTGTGTGGCATTAACATTACAAATGAGAAAAGAAGAAGAACATCAAGTCAGCCAAAGGAACAAAATAGATATGGAAAAGCCACAATCATAGGATAAACCGTGGGGTACTTTGCAGGTACACACTGAAGTGGTGGGGAACAAACAGCCCAGTTGCAGCTGGTAAGGGCCGTTAGGTGGAAAACAGATCCGCCAGTCCAGTGCATGGTCCATAATGCTTGAGGTATCATGTCACCGTTTAATGAGGATGCAATGGTTGACTGTGTGAAAGGTGGCGGACACAACAAGGGGCACTATCCTCAATTGTACTGCAATCATAAATACCATATACAATGTAATGATATAATTACATCATATTACAAATACTGTATACTCACCCTACAGTATTTATAATTACTATACACAAAATACTATACCATGTATTGCCTTTCGCCAGATTTTTTAAGGCATGGCCTACAGCCTACATCCATGCCCCGAAGAATCTGTCCACTGGCCACAACCACTACATTTGAATTAAACCATATAACAAGTATGTACAATACACCTTCCATAACAAAACTCACCCTGAACACCCTGGAATTGAACTAATGTCTGTGGATGCTAACAATGACCGCAGACTGGCAGCATTTGAAAACTCTTTTTCACCTATAAAACAGATCCATATCATTTCTATCTCACTCCTATACCCTTTCGAATCCCTCTTTCACCCATCAAATAATCCCAAATGTGTTTTCCAAACTGTTCATTCACAGCGCACTATCACAGCATCTGCATGCCCTTTTTTCACCCATAAAAACTGCCCCATATCATCTTTATTCCAGTCCCACTTTTGACCACCAAATAATCTAAATGTGTTTTCCAGACGTTTCCCCCAACTCTCTATCCACGGATACTGGGCGCTGTCCATGGATCCAACATGGAGACCGTTAAAATTATATGACGCACCTCACACAATTGAGCATCCAATCAATGGGTGTGGTTTATGTCTGAGGGTGTCACGCCGGGCCATAATTGGGACAGGGAGCTGTCCGCAGACCGAATAGTGAAGTGAGTCCGCGGACCAGACCCATATATCACAATTTTTTTGCATCTACGTTTTGGCTGATTTAAAAAAAAATACTGGACAGACAGATTTACATCAAATTTACAAAAGCACACTATCGAGACCAAGCCGCTGCTCCTAGCGCAAATTTGGTGAAAATCCGTCCAGCGGGTTTGGGCTGTAGGTGTGAGCAAGTTTATGTTTCCTTGAATCTATGAGGATTTCCACACATTTTGTGATCCCCCTAGAACTTTGCCCCTCCTCGACGAAACTGCACCAAACTTCGCAGAACCGTTATGACGCGGTTATATACTTTTTTTTGTTGCAAAGATTCATGAGGATTCGTCCGGGGGGGCAAAGTTATATGCTGCCCAAAGAGTGCTCTTTCTAGTTGAGCAACCTAACCATAAGTTCAGGGCCCTGTAAAATATATATATTTCTATATAGTTTGCTTGTACCATGTTACACATGCATATATATATGTATATACAGCCTCTAAGCACATTGATGACATCTCTTAAGGTGTGATTGATATATGAGGTCACCTATGATATCAGAAATTACATCACTGGAAACTATACCACACTTATGACAACACCTATGAAATAGCTTAACACATCACTTGTGATCTTCTAATTAACTTCAGTAAAAACTGTCGAAGATGGTGTAACATTTTTAACTATGTTTCATTGCTAAATCATGTGATGGGCTTGCCCAATCAGAAAAAAATATAATGAAAACACACATTTGCGCTACTTGTGATTCTGTGGCAAACTTATTTGCAAATATGATCCACAAAGTATAGTGTTAGAAAATAATCCCACATCCCGATACCCTAAAATCCCCCTAATACCACATTTATGCACATTTTACATTAAGTCTAGGAAGTAATAATAATAAATGACAGGAATTGCATCCTAAATTCACTAGAAATATGTTATTTTATATTTGTGAAACATGTACATTTTCTTTTGCTCCACAATACGTATAAAATCTTAGCTTGTGGTCTTGGGGAAAAGGTAAAATAACATCAAATCTGTACTAACCTGAAACCCCAAACCTTCATAAATTCTCCTCTTAATGAACCTTTGTAAATCTAACCCTAGCCACATGCACCCTAGCCTTAACACTACTCCCTCTCTTTATGTCATTTAATGGCCATTTTAAAAACAAAAGAATCTCTATGTTTTACTCTGCTCAGATTTTCAGAAATGAAAATATTTGGGTCCAGAAATATATCACGAGAGATAGAAATAACTGTTTAGGTATAGGTTGCACCTGGGTCTCTGTCAAATCTTTCAAAAACTACAAGACTGTTTTATGTCAAACCAAGAAAGAATTTCCTCCGAGCACTTTGTGCCCAACCTGTTTCATTTATGGTGAAATCTATCCAACGGTTTGGGCTGTGAACTTGTACAAACATTGCACAATTTCTCATTGGAAAATAAATGGAAAACATGTACAACACAACTTTGTTGACCATTTATTCCGTTGAACAAGAGTCTATGTGATCACTGCACAGTCCATAATGTTGACAATTAAATTGCTGACTCCCATTATGGCGCGGCACAGTGATCGCATAGATCACTGTGCCCTGCAACCGCCTCCCCCTACCCACTTACCTTTTTAGGTATAGGTTGCACCTGGGTCTCTGTCAAATCTTTCAAAAACTACAAGACTGTTTTATGTCAAACCAAGAAAGAATTTCCTCCGAGCACTTTGTGCCCAACCTGTTTCATTTATGGTGAAATCTATCCAACGGTTTGGGCTGTGAACTTGTACAAACATTGCACAATTTCTCATTGGAAAATAAATGGAAAACATGTACAACACAACTTTGTTGACCATTTATTCCGTTGAACAAGAGTCTATGTGATCACTGCACAGTCCATAATGTTGACAATTAAATTGCTGACTCCCATTATGGCGCGGCACAGTGATCGCATAGATCACTGTGCCCTGCAACCGCCTCCCCCTACCCACTTACCTTTTCAGTGGCACACAGTGAAGTGTGCTGCCTTCTCTCCCCGGCCCTGCAGCGTCAGTTCTTGCCCACTAATGTGGGCCTCAACAGGCATTGCAGGGTCGTTTATTTTTTGTGAAACTTTTTTTTTCTTTATTGTCTCCCATTCCCATTTAATGGAAGTGGGGGAGACCCCTGCAACCCCTGACCCAACTACTATTACAAAAGGGAGCAGGGGATACCCCCACAACCCCAGCTCCCATTAATCTGTGTAGTGGGGGTCAGCATTTCATTACCTCACAAACGGGTGGTAATGAAAAGGTTGCATAATTCGGCAGGACATTTTAGTATTGTTCTGTTGAACAATAGTACGGATTTGCACCACATTTCTGAGTTTTAGTGGACCTTAGCCAGACAATGCGGGTCATTATGAGTTGGGTGGTAAGGGATACCGGCACTGGTTAGGAGCCCGGTGCTGGTAATCCCTTACCGCCCAATTCCGAGGTCCCTTAGCGGGAACTGTAAAGGACGTGTGGTCTGACCACACGTCCTTTACGGGTTACGCTAAGGGACCATATCGCTAATAATGGGCCTGCTATTCGCGAGCTTGTTATTATAGCCTTCCCCATGCCCATTGAGCCCTATGGGGGCTCAAATGGGAATGGGGAATAATTGGTTGAATGGGGATTTACCAGGTCCGCACAGGTCGTAATGTCCCGTTAAATCCCCATTCAACCAGACCGGTGCCAGACCCGCTATTGGAGGCAGCCATGGTGCAAATAGCGCCATGGCTACCTCCAATCTCGGAATGAGGGCCCATGTGTTTATAAAATGTCCTACTGATCTGCCATCATTATTAAAAATTGTATTTTCACATGAAGGGAAGCTATCGGCCTGCTAAAACAAGACTACCAGCGGCTTACTTTGAAAGGATAACTTCCAAATATGTATACATGACTCCGTCAATTAAATGGTATGGTGTCATAATTCACACAGGCTTTTGTGCTTATTTCATTTATGTGCACTGAAGGCTCACAGTCTTAAATCACTGTCACAGATATGTCATACCAAAAAATAGTGTGTTTGTTTTAACTTTCCTGAAAGGCGCTTCAATTGTATGCAAACGATCAAGTACTTTGCATAGGAGGTATTTGCCTTCCTCTCATTTCTCATGGGTGATCTCCTGGGTTATAACAGGGCTGCTGAAGATGTCAGGGAGAAACTACCACCTCACGGTCGGACCTTGGACACCAAAGGCACATTCAAAGGGACATGCCATTTAGTTTAAGTAGACTAGTGCCTCTCTAGGCAATATGTGCATAGTATTAGCCTTTCCTTGCAGTGGGTGAATAGCTACAGTTTAACACTGGTCAGGCAGAAAAAATAGCATCTCAATCCCTAAATCAGCATTAAATAGCTATAAAGCACACTGAGCATGTGGCATGTATTTACAGCATGAAGGTGATTTACTTGCTGATTGTTTTTGTTTATTTTCCCAAATGTTTGGAGAAATGTAAAACCTAACATTAAAATGTCCCAAGGTAATGTTGATGCAGTGTGTTTTATTATCAGCAGCAGGCCCATGTTTGCTCAGGGCCTGGTATGTTGGGCTTTCTTTTCTCTGGACCATTCATGCTGTGGGTTTTGTTATCAACCAGGCCAGGGAGAAAAGCCCTGTTGTTTGACCATATAAAATGGAAAAAAGGCTTTTGTTTCTCACAGATGTTGGAGGCTATCACTTTGATGTTCATAGACAGAAATCGATGTGAGGAATCGTGGGGGGTTTTGGGGATAGAACAAATATCAGGCCCCTGCAACATACTATGTTACTCTTGTTTTACCTATGAAACAACGAAGGGTTGCGGGCTTGAATTACTGTCACAGATAGGTCATATATTAAATGAAAATGTGCTTGTGTTTCTATTCCCAAAATTCCTCTTGATGTTATGCAAAACATCAAGTAATGTGCATTTGTGGTGTTTGCCCTTCTCCACTTTCATCTGGGATTTGTTGTTTATGTTCAGTTATCTAGGCCCTGGGCCCCCTTTTCCGCTCTGGCTCAACTGAGGCAATATGTGATGAGAATTAACAATTGAAAAGTAGGCCTGGTAGATCATGGGCATGAGTCTATTCTTCTTTAGGAAATGTTGGGCAATCCTTGGTTTCTTTTTACATTTTCAATTTCTAGGCTGAGTGTTATCTGCCATTGGACAAGTGCACATGAATGATGTTCTTGGGTGAAGGGCACTTTTTGATGATGTAGTCATTTGTGTTTGTGAATATTTGAAAAGTGTGTGGGGTGTAGCACAGGTCAGGCCTTGTGCATTGTCCCATTTTCCCTGTCGCTGTTGATGCAATGTTTGCTGTGCATGAACATTTGAGAATTAGGTCTTGGGTCTGGTGCATGCTGGCAATGGGACCACTCGGATTTGGGAATTATCATGGACTGATTGTTGTGCTTTGAACATTTTGAAGCTCCATGTTCAGTCTAACCCAGCATGGATTAATAGCACATGCATGAAGTTTTTTGATGGAGGGATACATTTCCTTATTTTAAAGATCACAGACTTTAGTCACCCAGATATACAGAGACAACGTTATTTACATTATGCTTGAATGTTTCAGTTTCTGAACAAATTAGTTCTGATCTTTTCATTACACTTTTGGAAAATCATCTATCAGAGCTTACACTGTATTGTCCATGGCAAATTGCAAAAATATTCAGTTGTATAGCATAGCATGCACTTTTACTTTCTGTATGAATAATCATCAACTCTGTTTGTAATTTTCTATGTGCTCAACATTGGTAACACTTGATTCCACTTCATATGACACAATACATACAACAGCACCACCTGATTAACAAAACCAATGTAATTAAAGTTTACCAAGCTGATTTACAAATATTTCCAACCAGAGAACCCATGACTGTACAATCACACACACAATCTTCATGCACAATGTTATGCTTTTGGCAATGCACATAGAGAAATGAACCACTTTCTTTTATTTATTTCAGGTTCGACTCTCCCTCCGGACACAGAACATATGCTTGACCTTTGTGATGTACACAAAGGCAAATGTCTGTGCGCATTGACATTCTTCTTTTATTGCAGGGTGTGAAAAGGGCATGGCAAAGCACCCCAAACAACTGCACGTGTCTGCAGATATTGGGTGATGGGCACTCATGATCCTTTCTTCCCTTTATACTTGCATATATATAACTCATTCCAATTGCCTGCATTCAACCAGCTAGAGAGGTATATACCAATCAAATCCACAAACTCTCAATAAAACTTGTAAATTCACCTTAAAAGTTCTGATTCATATTTTAGCCTTGAGAGTGTACTTGCGCTGAGAATCAGAGCCTGTTGTGTCACAAACATTTAAAGCTTTACACTTTGTGAGAAACATGAAGGTGTCTCACCCGCTAGTCCCCGAAGATCTGTCGTTAAGGTGGCCAGGACACGGCCATCACTATTGGATCCAGTTACTGGGGGTGGACCAGTGTGGGAGGATCACCTTGGTGAGGGGTTCTTGGGGAGTGGAAGTGGGACACCAAAGGTTGAGACGCGGCATGCCCTTCCTTGTAAATACTTTCCCCCATCCTATGCTGTTGGATATTTAGAAGCTGTACCCCCCTGTTTCCAACATGAACATTTTCTTACACTGTAACAGACAAAATACTAACACCAGATCAATTTGCCTGACATGTCTCAACACACAGGTCAGGCAGAGTCAGGCATTTGACTCACCCTGCCTCCCTCCTGCACTGCCTCCAGGCCACCCCTGGCACTGGGATCTGTATCTGTACCCATACAGTCCCCCACTCTTCTTCTGCACTTATCAGATATACCCGATCTGACTAATCATGCACTTGCCACTTGGCTGGCTGCACTACCATTTTTCACTGCATTTATTTATTTCACTTATTATTTATTCTGTTCTCTCCTCTGTTCCGCACTTCCCACTTCTCCCCTTCCACGCACTTTCCCCCTATTCCTTGCACTTGCATGCTCTTAATGTCACTGGGCCTAGTAAGATTGTTGTATTTGTTTTGCCCTGTTCCCCTCCCTTTGCTTGTTTGCACTCTGAAACACTTGTGTATGAGCGTGATATGAATAAAATATCATACCATATCATAACCATGCACACCTGATGGCCCTTTACCTTCTACACAGTGAAAAGAGGCGGAGCACGAAAGCCCACTTCGAGGAAGGCTGAATGCATGAGGAAACAGCTACACCGTACCAGCAGTTCAAACGGAGGAGAAAGGCAGCAAAATCTGGAAGGACAATGAAGGGGGAACTGCCCTTGCCCTATTCAACTCAGACCCGCTAAGCCTCCGAGAGAGAAACCATAAGACCGGGAGTTACAGCTGGTGTGTGGTGGAACAGATGTCAACAGTGCATGGGGGACACTCGCACAGATAGCACAGGTAGGGTGGTGTGCTGGGTACCGTGGTCCCATCCTTGGCTCCAGAGGCAAGACCAGCCAATGGGTTCAACACAGTCGGTGAGTCGAAGGAAGCTGAAAGCAAACCGATGTTTGGTGAGCCCATGGTTGCAAGTGGCAACATCAGATGAATGCAAGAACCTGAAACAAAGAACTTTGTGTGTGTTTGAACTTTTTTTGAAAGCCCAGGGAAGGGCCGGCTGCACAGTGGTCGGGCGCCATAGGAGTGCTCAGTCAAAGTACTATTGCTTGCCCCTTTGTGTTGACTACTACTAGTACCAGAGGGCTCTAGGAGATGGCAGAGTGGTTCTTCAAAGGTCACATCAAATCCTTTGTACAATCGAAAGTCCCTGACCCAAGGCAGAGAGAAAGCTAGGGGAAGGGATCACCTCTTTCTGATAAGATTGTGAACTGTGAATAAAGGCAGGTGTGAACCCCACAGAGGGATGCCGAAAGAAAGCTAGGTAAAGGGAATCCATACTTCATGAACTGTGTTGAAATTTCCTGAACAGTGTTAAAGAAGGCCTTAGTGAACCCAACAGAAGGAGGCCCACTTTACAAGGAGGATCCGAGCCTCACAGAGGGAGATCCTAGTGGTGAAGAGCAATTGGCGAGGTGCAAAACCACCAAAGGAACTTTGTTTGTTTGTCATTGTGAATCAGCAAGCCTTCTAAGGCAAGAAACTTTTGCAGGACAATCCTCTGAAGGTTTTTGATATTGTTGAACTGGAACTGTGAACCTCCTGCTAATGAGTCCCTCCTTTTCCCATGCTTAAAACGTGGGGAAGGGAAACCCAGCCATATCATCCTGACTTATAATTTTGTGAAGAATTCTTTCTTTTCTGGTGAGCATTATCCCACACTCTTTTTGTAATTTAGTAGTACAGATTGGCAATCAGTCTTTTAAAAATTATTATAGGCCCTTTTTATTTGACAAGACACCACTAGGACTGCCTTATTATTATTATTAGATGGTCACATCTTTCTCCCATCTTACCTTTAGGTTTACATTAGGTGTTTTTCTGACCCCTGCATGCAGTTTAATAAACACCCTTGAACTGTGATCACTCTTGGCTGTCCTTACTGTTGCCACCATGTTACGACTTCCAGGATCTACATCCATCACATCTAAGGAGATATTCTGCTGCTATGTTTCAATACATTATTTTGAAAATGTATCAAATATTTTAAAACAGTATATAGTGGATACAGTGTATGATGTACAATATACTAGCACTGCACAGGTTTACAGTATTCAAAATAAATCTCCTCCAAATCATGAACAGTGAATTCTAATACAACAGTCTCCGTAAACTTGAAATAAAAGGGATTTAGGAAATAGGTCATATTTTCTGGTGAAATTAGAACTTCCTCTCCTATCATTGTTTGTATATAATACAGGGAAAACTGCAAGGCATGCATAAAAAGCCTGTAAATAATGATCTTATTACAGACTAAATGTAACATCACTACTGACCTGTAATAAGAAAATGACATCATTACTTGTCTGTAAACAATTATTATACTTCAGTTGTGGGGTCACGCATATTACTTTCTTGTACAAAAAGCTGTATGAGACACTTTAGAGGTAGTAACTAATAACACACTGTTTATGGTTGTATGCTTATTTTGTGCATGGAGTTGATCACAAGAGAGAAAGCATCTATATTTCCTTTTACTTATTTAAAAGCACACCAAGAAACATTCTTTAGATGTATTTAAATAAACAGCTTAAGGTATTTTTCTGTAACACTTCATTAACCGCCTACTAGCTTTTAACTATAATAAAAACAGATTTAGATTGATGACATACATCAGCAAATTGAACAAGGTTCACCGTTTTTAAGAGCTGGCAGCTATATGGCTCCTGCTTCATGTCTAGGAAACTCTGGTTGGCATGACACAAACAACTACCAGGAGTTACATTTAGCTCTCCAGTCTAACGGTTGTTATACAAGAATACCATAACTTCGTAAATGTGTGGATGTGTGCAAAGAAACATTGAGAAAAGTCTAGAATATCTATGAAGAATAATGGATCATAGACAATAAACACAACTTTCAAGTTTTTATCTCATGTCAAAGTTAGTTTTCTTAAATGCTATGGGCCTCATTACGACTCAGGCGGTAAGTGATTGAAATTACCGCCATGGCGTAATGAGCGTTAACGCCATGGTCCGATGGCGATAAGAGCGCCACATTACGACCCATCGCGCACGAGCATTACGCCATGGCGGTAACGTAAACTACGCCATGCCGTAAACAGCCCTTACCGCCCTCGTTAACAGCGCAGGGTGACCTACCGCCACCCATCATTGCGCCGACCGTAGTCAGCGGAACCGGAAATAGCGTAATCGCGGCGGAACGGGAAACAGCACAGCGGCCATCTTATAAAACACAATCCATTGCCATCCTACCCAACCACACCACAACCAACCCTCAAACCCTGACATTCCCATAACCCACCCATTTCCACAGCCAACCATGCCTAAAGTTGTCAAGAAGGCATGTGACAGGCAGCGGCAGGAGCGCTTCAGTCGAGAGGAACTGCAAATGCTTGCAGACACGCTCCAGGAGAAGGCTGATGTTGTCTTCTCCAATGAGATGACCCGAACAGCCATAGGCCGCAAAAAGGAGGTGTGGGAACTTGTGGCACAACGTGTCAGTGCTGTTGGAACCACCCCACGCACCTCCAAACAGTGCCGCAAGAGATGGGACGACCTGCGGATCAGGGTCCGGGGCATTATGTCTGCCAACCGTAACCTGGCCCTGGGAACTGGCGGGGGAGCAGACTCCCCACTGAAGATGCAGCCATGGGAGGAGACATGTGCCTCTCTGATTGGCATTGAGTGCATCGAAGGTGTCGGCGAGATGGAGAGAGGGGCCCCGAGATCTGGAGACACAGGTAGGTGCCTCATATCCAGCCTTGCAAGACACCCCGATACACTTGCACGTGACAATCACAATGTGGCAGACGCAACATATCAGCAGATGAGCCACACCCTGCGCACATGCAGCATGTACACTGTACAGTAGGCAGGCAGACACACACCTGCATGCAAAACCGAACCTAAAGGGAGGCAACCTGTATGTCACGGGCTACTAACTCCACCATCTATCCATTTCACTCTTCACAATGCCTGCTCAATGTCCGCTGAACCATCAATAACAGTCAACCTCCTCTGCTCCACCACAGGCTCGCAATCGGACACTGGCAGGGACGACAGCACCAGCACCCCAGCCAAGGAGGCCAGGAAAGTGGGAGAGGGGAACCATGCATCCACCTCTGCTGGACCCAGGCAGAATCCACGCCAGGCTGAAGAGCCCAGGGCAGCAAAGTCCCCCGAGGAAGGGGTCGTGACAGCACCTGCAGCCCAACCACACCCACTGTTGCCCACTGAGGGCAATGCGTCAGCAGGGAGCAGTACTGTTGGGGAGACTGCAGCCATCGCTGCCTGCTCCGACAGTGATGTAGAGGATGACACCGGACTTGACCACAACACACAACTGCACTCACCACACCTATCCCCAATCAGCCATCATGGAGATGACACCCAGGGCCCATCGCCAGCTAATTCATGGCCAGCAACTCCAAGCCCAGTGGGAGTTGTGGAAGATGGGAGTAGTCCCATTGGTCCCCCATTGGCACCCCCCATTGGGCCAGAATTCCAGCTGTCGCTGGAGCAGATTGCCAACAGGCAGGAAGCACTGGGCACACTCCTCACGCAGCATGTAGCAGAATGTGTAAGTACCAGTGCAGCCATGGAGGAGTGCTGATGGCATCAGGGCTGCCATCCAAACTGCCAGCAGGGACATTTGCACCGAACTTGCTGCAGGGCGGCAGATGATGAGCCAGCTCATCCAGACAATTCTGGACACATGCCGTACTGAGCAGCCCGGTACATCCTCGGCTGCAAGTTCAGCACAAGCCTCTCCCGTCCGCAGGTCATCCAGGACCCAGAGGAGCACAGGCAGGGGGGCCCCAGGTTCCGGGAGAGGGGGCAGTCAATAGTGTGCTGAACTATACTCATTTCACCACGGGCACTGTCACATGTTTGCAGGGTGTTCATGGGGGAGGGGGAGGGGGGTATTGGGTGTGTTGGAGTGTACAGGGGGGAGGGGGAGGGGGGTATTGGGTGTGTTGGAGTGTTCAGGGGGGAGGGGGAGGGGGGTATTGGGTGTGTTGGAGTGTTCAGGGGGGAGGGGGAGGGGGGTATTGGGTGTGTTGGAGTGTTCAGGGGGGAGGGGGAGGGGGGTATTGGGTGTGTTGGAGTGTGCAGGGGGGAGGGGGAGGGGTACTGTTATACCTATTCAGTAGTACAATACACTTTTTCTTTTCTCACAAACTAAAAGTGTGGACATTGTTCATTGCGTATCTGTGCTTTATTGTTACAGTACACAGTGTTGACATACCAGACACACACAGTGCCCCAAGTGCCATCCATATGTCACACACTCGCTGTGTGTGCTAGAAGTATCGGTCAATGACATTCTGACGCATTATATGGCCCTCCTGTGCATCGCTGCCTCCCTGAGGTGCTGCCCCTTCCCCATCATCATCATCCCCATCATCAGGTGGTTGTGGTTCTGCGTCAGGGGGCAGAGGCACGTTTCGTCTGATGCACATATTGTGTAGCATGACACATGCCATGACGATCTTTGCAACTTTCTCATGGCGGTACAGGAGTGCCCCGCCAGACCTGCTGAGGCAGCAGAAACGTGCCTTCAGTAGGCCAAAAGCATGCTCTATCACCACACGGGTACGTGCATGGTTATGGTTGTAGTCCTCCTCATGCTGGTTTGATGGGTTCCGGACTGGTGTGAGGAGCCACCTCTTCAGGGGATAGCCCGCATCACCTGTAAAATGTGAGAAAAGAATGTGTCATGAACGAGATTGATATGTGAACAAGACGCACAACCATGCCTTGATTCTGACTGTTACTGTGCACCAATTGGAGTTGTGGATATGGATTTACACTGTGCAACCAGTATGTGTTCATGGCTCTCATGTACTGTTTTGCATGCTAAAACAAAATGCAGGGGGGACGATTGCCTTGTGAGTGGCCATCCACTGTGTCCGTTCAGGACGTCATTCATGTGACCTTGCACGTGTCCTGTGAGCTTGAAGCTCACATGATAGCAACATCGATGTCTGGCTCATTATGACCCCAGTGAGCATTACTGGTGTCAATGGGGACAGTTTGTGGGTCTTGTAGTGGTGCATTGATGTCCCTGTCTGTCATGTGCCTCCTTTGTGCGCAGTTGTGGGGGACAGGCCTTTCAGTAGTTGGTGCATGGTGACGTGCATGTTGGTGTTATTCTTTAGGGTCAATGCGGCCACAATTTGCACAATGCACTTGCAAATGGTTGTGTCGTTTTTGGGATGCACTTTCATTCACATGTTGGGATGATTAGGTCAGGCATGATGTGTACACTTCTCTGTTGACGTCAGTGCTGCCATAGGGAATGATCTGGCTACTGCTAGTTGCACCCACCCCCCTGTATCTGCCAGATGTAATATGCATTGGTACGTCATTCAACACCCACTTTGCATTTCCATGCTCATGTCATTAGACTCACCGAGTAGGTAGGATCTTGGGCCTGCATGTCGCTCCATGTAGCGTGGTATTGTTGAGTTCCGTAGGATCATAGAATCATGGGTTGATCCGGGGAATCTGGCACAACAATGTGTGATGATCCTGTTGGAGTCACAGACCATTTGCACGTTGATTGAGTGGAAATGTTTACGGTTGCGGTACGGTACCTCCATGGCATGTGGGACCACCAATTCAACATGGGTGCAGTCAATGGCACCAATGCAACCAGGTATGCCGGCCAGTGCATGGAAACCCACTTTGGTGTTGGCAATCTCCTGGGCAGACCGTGGTAATGAGATGTGGTCATCTGTGTGCTTGAGGAGGGCATCGAGCACTTGCATCAGTGTACGCGAGAATAATGGTTGTGATATGCCATGCAAGTGCCCCACTGTGTGCTGGTAGGTGCCTGTGGCCAGGAAGTGGAGCACGGACACTACCTTCAGTAGGGGGGGGGGTGGCAGTGGGTGTATCAATCATGCTGACAATGTCGTTGTGTATCATGTCCACAATGGTGGTGATGGTGTCCCAGTCCAGTCGGTACAGGGTATGGATCTGCTCAGCGGTGAGGTTGAATGGGCTGGGTCTGATGCGTGGGATTGGGGGCTGCCTGCGTGGTGGCACTGGCTGTGCTGGTGGGGCTTGCTGGGCCTGCCTTGCCCTCCTTCTCCTCCTGCGTCTCCTCTGTGCAGCCTGTTGTTGTTGTAGTTGTAGTTGTTGTAGTTGCTGTTGTAGCACTCGCATTGCTATCAGGTCCTCCAGCCCCAACATTGCTAGTCCTATTGGTATCATTGTGGAGTGTGACTGGGTGTGGGAAGGGGTGGGGTGTGCTCTTTTTGTACTTCCTGTGTCTGTATTGCCTTCACCTGTGCTGTTTCTGTGCACCTGTGGCAGCTGCATTCACTTTACATGGCCCTTTACGGTTGGTTCGCGATGGCGTAATTTGCACCATGGCGGTAAGGTACTTAACGGGCTGGGTGATGGCGTTAGGGGCATGTCCGCTTGGGTCGGCATTCCCGCACCTTTCCGCCATGGCGCTAAGTACGGTGTGGATGTTCGCGTGCGCGCGCCCTTGGCGCAGTCAGCGGCAGCGTTAGCTACGATGCCGCTAGTGACATCGTAGTTTACGGTCACGGGTCGTAATCGGCACGAGCGGAAGACGATGGCGGTAATCGTTTACCGCCATCGTTTTTCGCTTTGCGTCAGGGTCGTAATGAGGGCCTATGTATTTACTCCCAGCTTCCAAAAGCTACATTCTGTCTATTGAGTGATGCCTCTGACCCAGGAGTTTGTTTAAGCTCCTGCTCAAGAAATCCTAGTTTTGGACCCTGTGAATGATCTCTTATGTAACATTAAGGAAGATGTCAGGTATAAAAGGGGATGCAAGTGTTTTGTCATGAATTATATACGGAAGACATTTCCTCAATGTTATGCTAAATAATTCCATTTAGTAACATAACTGATGTTACCTTGCAATATACTTATAACATATGGAAGGGGTTATGATATTCTAAATATGCTTGCAATAATGTACGAGAGCTCTAAGTGAAAGGGTTGAAATGTGTTACCACATATGGCAGTTGTTCTATATCACCATTTGCCGATAGCGCATTAACTCCATACATTGCAAACAATGAATGTACCTTTTTGCACAGACCATCTGCTGTGTAGGTTAAGTGCAAAATGATCCTTCAAACTATATTATACACTATATTTGATTTCTAAAACATTATGAACTTTAATTTCTAATACAATGTGTACAATTTCTCAAATATATGAGGAAATCATTTGCACGCATTGACATCATTTAAACTATAAAGAAGCAATTACAATATTTGAAAATATAAAGCACAACAATGTGACCATACCAAAAGCACAGTCTAGCCGTTCAATATCTTTTTGACTAAATGAAATCAATAGAAACAATAGCATTTCAAACTTGTTAATGCTGCACTTTAAAAAATAAAATGTTGCAGTTAAACAAAGTTATGCGTAGCCTATTCCCACTGCATCTATTCTCATCAGGACCACAAAATGCACGTCATTTCTAGTCATTGATAAGCACCTTTTATTAGTATGTTTAACATGTGTTTTGAATGTGCAGATCTGCCCCATTAAATTCAAGGTAAAAAGGAGATTTAAAAAAAGTGTACGAAAGCATGCATTTATCATATTTCTATAACTTTTACAAAATCAACAGGAAGCAGAATCATCATAAAAAGAAGTGTTCTGCATTTTGCTTCCTCAGCTTTTGGCACTTTTCCTTCGCTGGAGAAATTGATAAACTGCCACAGCAACGACTCCTTGAGGCCGGTGGAGCCGGTGGATGTCTCAGGAAGTATTTCCTCATCATCATCCTTATTCTTCTCTTCCTGCTGAGGGTACTTTACAGTTGTGCTGCCATTACAACTGCCATCCTGTGTAAAATGATCCCAGAGAGGAATTCCAACTTGTAAGTGGAGACTCTCTCTGGAAATTAAGGGGGTGGGGGGATCACTTAGGTGTGCTCTGTCTCCGGAACTGGGGGTTGAAAAAAGCCAAGAACATGTTGAAAAGATTGAAGGGAACAATCATAGATGGTTGTACTACTGCAGCATGGTAACTGAGTGTACTTTAAACTTGGTGAGTAGCAAAGAAAATCCTTTCATATATGTTCACGGGCACCGGATGCTGATTGTGGTCTATGTAGTGACACTGGATCTGCTTGTTAGACTATGATGTACACAATCATGTCAAGCTGTTAATGAACAACAGTGATCCCAGAAGTATGTCAACTGAAAGGTTCAGTGTGACAATGGACCTCCTTATAGGTGTTGCGTTAAGGCAACAACGGCGCTGGTAGTGCTACCGGCGCCATTGTTACCTCGCCTCAACATTACGAGCTCTGCTAGCAGGGGGCGCTCTGCACGCCTGGTCAGACCATACATGCAGAGCGGCACCCGCGAGCAGTACCGGATGGTAGCAACGGGCCCGTTATTAACGGGCTCAATCAGAGCTCAAATGGGAATGGGAACGTACCGGGTCCGGGTCCCGCGAATGGGAATTACTGGCCTCGCAAAGGTCGGAATGGCCCGGTAAGTCCCATTTTTCAGGACCCGGACCCGAATTTGGGGGTAGCCATGCCGGTAAAAACGGCATGGCTACCTCCAAACTCGTAATGAAGCCCAATGTTAGAAAAGATGTTTTCAAATTAGTTACAAATAAGACAAGGAAGAAGAATCACTGTGGGTTTCAAAACAGAAGAATGGGAACGAATAATAGTTTCATGACTAGGGGAAACAGGGATGGAAAACCATTAACTATTTGATCATGTATGTCTATTGTCAACCTCTGGTCACTATTAGGACCATTTTTCTCATGTACAATTTTCACAATGATGTTTGATGTTTCTTTTAAAACAATATTTCATGTCCTTAAACATTTTGATGGAATTTAACTTCATTCAGACGTCATTGTTGTAGGGAGGTTTCTATATTCTGGAGATTTCGGTTAAAAGTTATTTTAACTTATGGTGTGGCTTTATCTTTCTTGTTTAGTTCTTAGTGTGTAATGCTGTCTGTTCTGGTGATCTTACTTGTGGGGTACAAGGCATGTGTAATACATGAGAACCTTATTTGGTATTTCTAAATGGGGAGAGAACTTTAGAACATCCTAAAATGCATAATTATTTACCATTGTCATTTTCTTCTTCATTAATCATGTCTTCTTTTGTACATTTCAAACCATTTCAAACCATTCAAGGTATCGCTGATATCAAATAGAGAAAATAATTGCATGTGAAATATTGAAATATATTTCATATATTTCTCATCCATGAAACATTTAACAGTCATACATGTATCTGTAAATCTTATTTTAGATTTGAAACGTCTAATTTATTTCTAGCTTTATAGATAAAACTTCTTTTGAATAATAGACTTTGGAGTTTGTGAATACCAAAGCGCATAGCATTGTGCGTCATCTGTAACTGTCAGAGATGTCCGCGCTGCGCTTAGATCTGTGGCCTCTGAAACACTCCAAACCTCGGGGCATAATGGTTAGATGTTTATCAAGTTAAATAAACAACAACCATGTTAGCACTAAACACCATCTATAAACTGCATATGTTGCATATGTTGAACCGTTGGGATCAGGACCCAAAATAATCACATGACTTGGACTAACAGCAGGAAGGGGAGGAGCCTAACGCTCGAGCCGCGTTTGTTCTCATTTTTCATTTTAAATGGTGTTTTTCACAAACGTGGATGTTAATCAGCCTGAGGAAGCTTGGTGAGACAAGCGGAACGTGTGGCGAACCTCCACCCTAAGGGGTGAGTTTTTTCTAGACCTGTATGCCATGGGGAGAGGCAACTAATTGTGTGCCCTCCCTGACTGTGCTTAATTGCATGTTTTGTTGGTTACATGTCTTTTTAAATTAAATAAAGACTATCTTTTTCACTAGATTTTAGTATGGTCATGTGTGCAAGGGACTGTTTCTGACACGTTGTTTGGGGAGTTTTTTGCAGTGTTACAACTCTCCACCTTTGTGTGTTTTTTACAAATATATATATATATATATACTCATGAATAATTAATTAATTACATGGACATTAAAAGTAAAATAGAGTCAGCGCTATCTGAATTAATTTCATGTGTTCTTGGAAAGCTCCCAAAGAGATTGCCAACATCCTTGTGGAACTATCAGATGTACAGCGACATTTCAAACTCAGTTTGTTTTTCCATCCAGAAATAATCTTTATTTCTGACTGTCCACAGTTATTCATTCTCAAAAATGAGATGGCCAACAACATGTTTTATTTTTCCCATAGAGAGTTCTAAAATGTTATTGTATCTGTGCTGTAGCAGATTGGCTTCCCCTTAGGTAAATAACAGCTGGGATTTACTTCGCAAGATAGGGATATTTGCTGGCAGAATCGGTTCTGCTTCATTTAGAATGTTCCTTCTTGGAGTCTTGCCTTTATTTCAAGTGTAAACAAATGGAAACAGAACACCTGCTATCTGTCATTTCAAGGTAATACATTTAAGGCTGTGGTACAAAGGGAGGGACCAAGGATTTCATGCATAATGACTTGCCCAAAGCCCAGTCTCTAGCTTCCCCACTGGGCAGTGTTGCTGCTGCATTCTACTCAGCTTTTCAGAGGGACCTTTTATGAATGAAGGACTTCTTGTCAGCTTTAGTGATTTCTGAATTTGTGGTCTCATTTTCTATTTTAAAAATGTTGTTCAAATACCAAGTTTGCTTTTTTTGGCACAGGCATATGCATGAACATGATTCAGAATATATGCAGCATCGGTTGCGATAATAGATTCAATGGATCACGTTATTGATTTACGTCATACATTTTACCCGTGCTGCTTTATGTGTAGTCAATCAGATGGTCTGTCCTCGCTGCTTAGACCATTTCTTTTTCGTTTCTTTTTTATTGAATACGATATGGTTGCATGCATAACATTGAATACATATACAAATAGCACCCTCTGGTGCAACAACCAATCAGTTTGCTCCAAACCTGGGCTGAATCTAACAATCCAACCCATGGTTTAGTTCAACCTGTGCATTGGAGGCACACGCAGGCAATCTTCCCTCAGGGTCTGCGCTCCCTCCGTCCCTGTGTTCCTCACCATCCCCCATCACACCAGACATCCCCCACTCACTTGTAGTGGTGTCGCTTCACTGCATCTCACCCAACACCACTGTTAGCTGCCACAGAAATGGAAGAGGGGCTCTGCACCGGTGCCCCGACTTCCAGTTCCATGGCCATGTTAGGTGAGGATGCTTTTGTATGACTCCAGAGGTCGGGCACACGCTGTGGTCTGTTGATTCCCAAAAATACATTGCTCTTCACAGCCCAAGGGTTAGCCTCGGGCTGCTAATAACAATAAGCACCCGTTCTGGAAGCTTTACCGAGTGAAAATGGCACAAGAGCCCAGTGTTAAGGCCGTCGCTGCTCTCAGGCCTATAACTTAGGACCTCAGGCCATTACCACCCAGTGAAGACCCCAGACCAGGTGCATAATGCTATATTATAAAACAAACATCCTTAACCCATATGATGGCAAGTATAAGCATATCATTGGCAGTTCTTCATTTATATCATCCAATATTCTTAAAAAGCCAAAATTAATAGTATATTATTCTCCTTTCATAATGCAACTCCATGTATAGCTATTGTCATTATTATCTTCAAACCTAGTTCTCTATTTATCATCACAAATAGACAAAACTACTATTTCAATTTGTTTATCATTCATTAACAATATTTTTTTTACCAAAGATCTTGCGATTGACCATTATTATATTTGTTTCATCACAATCGATTGTTACCATGATCTTCCAAATGTACACACACATTGGTAATTATTCTTTGTACTCCCAAAGGGGGCAGGAGTTGAACTAGGGGAAAAGTATTGTCAGTGTATCCAATGCATAAAACAGGAACTCTCTCCAATGTGTCAAGCCCATTTCTTCTTTTTGAAGACATACTGAGTGGGCTGTGCTCAGCAACGTTGGATGGTCACCTTCAATATTAATTTCCAACATTGTCTTCACAAACGTATGCTTGTGACGATATAATACCCTTGCAACTATATAGATATCTGTTGATATAGACTGTGTCCTCATTTCAAGTGGGGCGGTAAGGGATACCGGGCACCGGTAAGGAGACCAGTGGCAGTAAACCCTTACCGCCCTATTACGAGTTCCCTTAGCGGGTCCCTCCTTTATCGCCTGGTCTGACCAGACGTTATGGACAGGACCCGTTAAGGGAATCCAGAGCCAATAACGGTACTGCAATTTGTGGTACCGTCATTAGCGCATTCCCCATTGAGCCCTATGGGGGCTGAAATGGGAATGGGGAATGGCTTTTTCAATGGGGACTTACCGGTCCCGCAAAGGTCAGACTACACCAGTAAATCCCCATTGAATGAGACCGGTGCGGACATGTTATTGGTGGCAGTCATAGCGCAAATAGCGCTATGACTACCACCAATCTCGCAATGAGGCCCTATGACTCCCTTCTTATTTTTCTATTATTTTGTATTGTAAGTTCTGAGATTCTCATGAGCAGCAGGTTTCACTGGAGTAGGTAGCATTGCCATTCATCATATGGCCAGGTACACGCCAGTACCTTGTGTGAAGGGAGACTGCATACCTTGTCCAAGGTACTGATTCAATAAAGGCCAAAGTTATGAAAAAAATAACAGGTGGACAGGAGTGGGGTGCACGATGAAACAGGAGAGCCATCATTGGGACAGTGGCATATTAAATGAACTGGACCAGATAAGCAAGCCCTGTAACTTGAATCTTGCTGTGCTTTTACATGTGCATTGCCTGTTTTCTGTTGCTTCTTAGTGCTTTGGAAAGTTGAAACTATGTGCCTTCAAACCTGTGCAGTGCATGTTTTCTGTTGCATTTTAGTGTTTTGCTGTAAAGTTGAATCTTACTGCCTCTGAATGTGTGCAGTGTATTTTTTTCTGCTGCATTTTAGCATTCACCTAGACGGGATGCTTAAACATTTCTGTTACCATTTGCATATCTTGTTCAATGCACCTCATTCATCTGGGCCTCCTTTGCTGCTAGGTGTTAGGGAGAATTCTCCAGAATGACTAATTTCCTTTACCTACTGAGTCCCTCAGCAGCTTTGCTGGATTTCTAGGATTTATTTTTTTCACTTGGTAAGAGTGTCGGCCTATTTTCCCACTCTTACATGTGTTTTGCTGTGTGCTTTACATTTTTGTGTTCATAGACTGCGGAGCCTCACCTACTCCATAGGCATCATCTCTTTACTGTGTGTCACACAGCACCTTTAGTGCAGTGACACAGGGTTGTATTTTTCAGACTTCCCACTTTGAACTCCATTTTCTGGGACTGACTACTGTCTCCCAGAACATGTAAAGTTGGCATTTACTTTATTAGTTTTTTCAAATCCACACACACAGTACAAACTATGTTTCATAGAGTGCTGGAAAGGGTATTTTCCCTTTTTGTCTGTTTCTCATGGAAAATTATTTCGTTCCCTTTTCTTTAAGATTTGGCTGGCGGCAGTGGTATCTACCATTCATTTTTTCCCTACCGCGGGCTATGAAAATAGCCTTGGTACTGTTTTAGGCTAAGTTAGTAGCCTCGAACTTAAACCAGCTGGACCTCTTTACTTTTGTTTTGGTTCCGGCTCGGTTTATTCGCCATTTCTTTTTGTAAAGGTCTTTCCCGTGTTTTACTCTGTGCGACAAACCAAGTTTGGTTCCTTTATTCGCTGTCCTTTGGTGGGCTTCTGCATAGAAGCCCTCCTTTGGCGCCTGAGTGTTTGGGTGGGCTGAATGTGAGGAAAGGGTTATAGGCCCCCTGCACAGGGTCACCTTGGAGACTCAAGTAGCACACTTGTTTGATTGGCTAGGTGACTGTGCCGCCAGGACAGCCACCCTGCTGTGTGATTGACAGCCAGGCTGCGTGAATGGGGGAAAACTACATAAAAAGCAGGTCTTTGGGACTGGAAGGCAGAGTCACCACTGGATCGAGAGAACCAAAGAGAAGCTGAAGGAGGAGGACTACTGCAACTACTGAAACTACCGGTGAAGCCCTGCTGCGGGTCCGAATCTCCTACACTTCAATGACAGGGAAGATCGGCAAAGAGTCTTCTCCCCTTGAGCCTGGTGGGACTAACCAGCTCACAAAGCCCCTGGACCTTCCTCGTTAGTCTGGT
The DNA here is from genome assembly GCF_040938575.1 of Ambystoma mexicanum. Taxonomy (NCBI): domain Eukaryota; kingdom Metazoa; phylum Chordata; class Amphibia; order Caudata; family Ambystomatidae; genus Ambystoma; species Ambystoma mexicanum. The sequence continues at coordinate 144,089,333 of NC_090937.1, forward strand.
CGAATTTGCTGTGCCACGGTGAACCGTATAGTCAGCTTGAGAGATACCATTTGTGCTTTTAAGGAGCGCACCTTTTATTCATTGTTTTGCTCCATTGCTGGCTTCTTCCCTGGGCAGCAAGCTGGTGCCCTCCAGACTTCCTCCTTCTTGTCAGTCTGACAGTTACTTCATGAACCGTGATCCTGCAGGAACAGCCAGGAACTACCGCCGCAGCTACAACATTCTTCTTCATCTAAGCTACTGTTGAAATCCGGTAGTTCGTTCTGTCCGATTGCAATTGCAGTTAAAGTGTTTGAAATCTTTCGCTAATCCGAGGGCTTGTCCTTCTCTACTCTTTTAAATAACTTTTATGCAGAACAACTTAATTTCAAACTCTTGGCAAAGACTTAACAACAAACTATTCTGAATTGTGTGATCATCTGCAAAGACTCTGAACCATTAACATTGGCCCAGGCCTATTCATTTGAATCCTATTTGTAGTAAGCCTTTTCTAGATTGCCCTGCCTACTTACTTGTTGGTGCTGCTTAATTTGGTCTTTCACTCCTTTTTTTAAATTGCTGGGGTGCCATTTTGCTCACACTTCATTTTGAGCTTAACTTGTCCAGAATTCATTGGGTTGTGTGTAGTATATTAAGATTGTGATTTTCTGCTGATTTTACATTAGTGAACTGTTTTTCAAATGATTGTGTAAACACGTGTATATTCTTTTACTCAGAAACCTTGAATCAGTGTTTGTTTGAACCATAGCAATTGCTGCCCTTTGTGTAATTTCTGATACTGCTCACTTTACTCTTGAGATAAGTCTGGCTGCTCACCCATCGCTACCACTTTACTGTGTAGTACAGGCTTGTACCAAAGGTGAATTTGTACTGTCACTTGTAAGCTTAATTGTGTGTGGTGTTCCCAAAGGGTACTGCATATGATTCTGTCTAACACTAGGCCGCTTGGTGAGTTTCTTTGTGCACTGTACAGCCCCTCTGTCTTTCTCTATACCTCCCCCTCCGCCCCACTACATGGCTCTATCCATCTCCCTATCTATTCTAACTGCTATTCTATCACCTATTCTATCCCTCTAAAAGTGTGGATGAAAAACACTTTGAAAAGCTCTTGTTGACTCTAATTCAGACCTGCATAGTGCTGACAGCCACATCAATGCTACTTCCAGGCAGACTATTACCGACATCCTATTTCTTTATCGTTTCCCTGGACCTATGAACTCCTCAACTGGTCTACACCGTCTCCCCTTTCTCCTCTTCACCCATTAATGGCAGCACTAGATGGGAAGAACTCTTTGCATACTTCCCATCCTCTAGGTGCATCATTAATGTCTACCACAATGGCACTATAGGCCCAAGGTTTGCAACATACTCTTCTCCTTGATCAGCACCTGCCCTCTCTCATTAAAGTATTAACTTCTCCTGCTACCCCTCCTTTCTCCTCTCCTCTAACCTCTAGACCACCACTGATGGGAGTACCACGCCTCTGTTCCCAGCCTCAGAGAACTTTCAAAGGTGGTAATCAGCTTCACATAGCTACTATGAATGCTTGTTTAGCTGTGAAACACTCCTCCGACATCTGTCTACTTCTTGAAGACTTTGCCCATGACACCCTCACCCTTACAGAGACATGGTTCAATGCCAGCTCTGGCACTGCTCTTTACACTCTACTTAATGAGGGATACAAAATTCTCTCCAAACCCAGTCTCAAAAGGCCCAGAGGTGGAGAGTGTGTGTGTCTGTCTGTCTGTCTGTCTGTCTGTCTGTCTGTGTCTCTCTCTCTCTCTCTCTCTCTCTCTCTCTCTCTCTCACACACACACACACTCTTGTTACCATCTACAGGCCCCCTGGCCCTATTTCTCTCCTCCTCTCAGAATGGGCGGACCTTGCTTCCTCCCTATTGACTTCTTCTTCCAAACTCTTCTTCCTTGGAGACCTCTATCTGAGCCATCCCCAGCACAGCCAGCTTCCTTTGCCTTTATTCAACTGCTGAAGCGAGTGTCAGTCGCTGCTTTTGCTTCCACCTTCATCCTTCCTCCCACCCCTGCTTCTGCCTCTGACTCTGTCATTGCTAATCTACACCTCTCCATCTGTAATGCCCTCGACATCCTTGCTCTTGTCATGAGGATTCACCTACAACCTGCTTCCAAGTGCAACAACTGGTAGGACTCTAATCTAGTATATCTAAAAAGTAAGTGCAGAGTTGCTGAATAGAATGGAAGACCTTAGGTTCATCCTCTGACAAACTGGCCTGTCACCTGCTCCAAAGGCAATATATTTTCTCTATCCGCTCCAATAAGAGGACCCACATCCAAGCCTGCATTTCTGGAGCCAATAACAACATGGCTAAACTTTTCAACTGCACTCTCCACCTCTCTCTTCTTTCTTCCCAGGCTCTCTGCACTGCCTTGACCTCCCATTCCACTTCTAAAACGCAGGACATCCTAACCTCACTCTCTGCAACCCCATCTCCACTCCTGCTCCCCTGCTCCCCTGCTTCCCTTGGCTCCCCCCTTCCACCTCCTGCACTCTCCTCCCTCCTGCCCATAGCACCGGATAAGCTCTCTAGAGTTGTCAACCCTATGTAGGTCTCCTCAAAATAGGTGCTCCCCTGCTCCTCTAGAACCATTAAGGACATCATATTTTCTCTCGCCCTGGCTCTTTCCCTCTATCCATCAAACACTCCCTTATGCACCCTCTCTTAAAATATATGTCCTCTGAACCCTACAGCACAGCTAACTATTGCCCTCTTCCAGGGTAAACTCTTAGAGAAGTTGGTCCTCCCCCAACTGACCCTCCACACTGAACTTGTTGGTTTCCTCCATGACCATCAATCTGGCATGGAACTGTTCTCCTGAATACCCATGAAGACCTGCTCGCAAATCTTGACTCTAACACTCCTGCTGTTCTCATGCTCCTTCATCTCTCTTCTGCCTTTGACATGGTCAACCATTCTATCCTCATAAAATGACTCTGTGATACCGTCGGCATCACAGACCAGGCACTGCAATGGCTGACCTCTTTCTTAACTAACTGTCTATCCCAGTTGCAACTGGGCCCTTTCTCCTCCACCACCAAACTCTCTACCTGCTGCCTCCACCAGGGTTCTGTCCTATCACTGTGGCTCTTCAATATCTATCTTGCCCCTCGTGCTCACCTGATCTCCTTATTCTCTCCTCATTTCCAGTGTTATGCTGATGATAAAGAGCTTTCCTTCAACCTTCCCTCTACTAACTCCTCTTCCTCATCTCTCTTCCCTGATTGTCTGACCGCCATCTAAGAATAGTGTGTGGCTAATGATCTGTGTCTTAATGCCAGTAAGATGGAGATCTTTCTCATTGGGAGACCTGTGCCCTGGTTTCCCCCTACCCTCTGGCAGCCCTCGTTGGGACCTCTACCCTCACCATCCTGTAAGGCCAAAAACCTTGGGGTCATCTTCGACTCTGCTCTCTCCCTCACATATCAAATCTTGCACCTTACCAAGAAGGCCCACTTCCAGCTTTACCTCCTTAGAGGCATTCTCCCTTTCCTCACCTTCCCCAGAAACTCAATGTCTCCAGAACTCTGGTCCTCTCTTGGCTGAACTTCAGCAAAAGTCTCTTCCTCAGTCTCACCCTTTCCTCACTATGCCCTCTTCAGCTAATACAAAATAGGGCTGCAAGACTTATCCTTTGCCAAAAGCCCAGGGATCATAACTATCCACCCCTACAATTTCTCCACTGGCTGCCAGTGGCTGTGAGGATCACATTCAAGAACCTCTGCATCATCCACAAGGCTTTCTAGGGCCTTGGGCCACGCTATCCTCAACTGTCCCTCTCTAAAATCTCCCCTGCTAGAGCCCTACGCTCCTTTAACTGCATCTCTCTGCTTGTCTAACACTTCTCCAAGCAGAGAGGGGGGCAGGTCTCTCTCTTTGTCTGGTGCCTCCATTTGGAACAGCCTCAATGTCCCTCTCAGACTTGAGCCAGACCTCCTTAAGTTCTGGAAACTTCTGAAAACTGCTTTTCTCTGGCTCTTTCCCTTCCTTGCTAATCACCCCCTGCCACTGAGACTGGTAGTATGGTCCACATGAATCTCACAGAATACCAGATCCTCTACCCAGTTGGCACCAGCACCCTCCCCTTAAGCACTGCCCCATACAGGCCCCCTGACTGGTGGCTGTACAACCCACCCTTGGGATTTGTCCATCCTAGCACTTATCCTGAGGCACTCCCTTGGCTCCCCTTGGCACTTCCCTCTTGAGCCCCCACCAGAACTCGCCCATTCCTCGCTCGCTCCCCCACCCATTGCTCTCTCCTGCACTTTTCTTCACTACACTTGCACGTCTGAATTTTACAATGCCTAGTAGGACCACGATTGTATATTTAGCATTTTTGCCATTGTTATTTACTCCCCTTTTTTCCTCCACACTTTACCTTGTGGCGCTTGGAAACACCATTCTGTTGTATAGGTAACTAATAAAGGTTCAATGAAAAAATAATAATAAATATAAGTAGCCTTAAAATGGAGGTCCACGTGAAATCCTCACATGGAAATCAGCAGAGGAGCATGCATCAAAATAAGGCAGTGGGGAAGTAAATGACATGTGCTCTTCTAAAAAGAACAAGTGGAATGTGGTACCATTGCTTCATTTTACTGCTTTTACTTCAGTTTATTGATGGTAAATCTCATTGCTCTTTGTATCACTTCTTTATCATTTCAAAAGAATAATTCAAATTGTAATCACTATTAAAAACAAGTTTTACTTTGTTGAATTTGTGTTTAATTATTGTGCATTATACATTCTTCTGAACTATTTAATGCTTATAAATCATTGTTTTAACTTATTGCTTTAAAACTAGTTTAAACACTAGTAAGAACATAATAACTTGTAATGCTTTTTATCATGTAACTACTTAATATTATAAATGCTGAAAGAGCGGTTTCATTCTATGGGCCTCATTACACGGTAGGTAAGGGTTTACTGGTACCGATAAGGGCACTGGTACTGGTAAACCCTTACCACCTTACTACGAGGTCCCTTTGCGGGACCCGACCTTAACGGCTGGTGTAGACCAGCAATTAAAGTTGGGACCTGCAAAGGGACCTTGGTGCTAATTACGGTACCACAATTTGTGGTACCGTAAATAGCTCCTTCCCCAGTCCCATTGAGCCCTATGGGGCAAAAATGGGAATGGGGAAGGGCCATGGAGGAAGGGGGAATTACCGCCCCGCCAACCTTGGAATGGGGTGGTAATTCCCCTTTCCTCCATGGTGGTACCTGTATGGTACCGGCGGCAACCATGGTGCTAATAGCACCATGGTTTACCGCCTACCATGTAATGAGGCCCAATATCTTTTTTTTTTTCTTTTCTTACACTGAGAACATCATGAGCAACATAAGGAGTCACAGGGGCTCATTAGGGGATGGTGTTATATTGGCGGTAATACCGCTCAGATACCACCAAATGGTATTACCATTACCAACACTTGGTCTGGCGGTATTACCACTGGAAGTGATACCTCTAGCGGTAATAACGCCAGATAACAAGTGGCATGATGGGATTTTTGGCAGTATTACCTGCGGCGGAATTACTGGGTGGTAATTCTGGCAATTTCTGGACATACTTCACCTCCAGAAACCTTCGCGGTGTCGGAAAAATGGAGGTAACAGAACTCTGTCTACTTTTTTCCTGCACTACCAAACTAGGGCTTGGACAGTTTCAAAACATAAAGTTCAGGTAGGTCTCCCTCAGTCGGGCTCGGACCATTCAAAGTACAAATGTTTACATTGGTCCCCCTCTGTTGGGCTCAGACCTCTTCAAACAATGTTCCACAAAACTTGCAAGGGGGCGTCCATCTCCAAGCTTATTACACTTTGGTCTCCCTCAGTTGGCCTCAGTCCCTTTCGGATTTCGAAGACTTTCGAATGTGCATAGCTTGCTTTACAGACTTCCGCAGGAACACTTCCACTGACAGTTCATTTGTTTTCTCTTTACACCCAATGCACCTTTCACAGAGACTTTCGAGTGGGCTACTTCCTTTCTCTGGACCACACCATTACTCAGTACCAATGTTTTCACAGCTATATTTTTACTTCAAAGTACATTCAATTCACAGGTTTGCCACACACTTGTCTTGCTGGTTGCTTGCTAACACACCAGCTGTGTGCATTTCATTCTTTGTATTATCCAGGGATCTACCTCAGTCGGGCTCAGACCCCTCTCAAAGTTAAAAAAATAAATGTCTTTTGACTTCCAGTGCCAGAATCCTTCTTTGTGGTTTTGCTCCCATGTCGCTAGCTCCCCGTTTGGGATTCTGGGAATTTTGGGAGCTGCAGGAGTTTATGGGGATACTAGTTGAGTTCAGGGTCTTGCCACCTGCTCCTAAAAGGCCTGGGCTGCACTAATTTGTCCAGGGGAGGAGCTCTGGTGTGGGCACCACCAGGTAATCCCAGCTGCCCCTGGCTTGACTTCTTGGAGGTACAGTTCCCTATTGACACTGCAGCCTCCCCTATACACACAGGCCCAGCAATCAGGCAGTCCTTCTTCCTCCAGGCCTTCCAGGGTCTCTCCAGCTCGAATTGTCTTCCTCTGGCTTCGGTGTACCATCCAGCATCCCCAGCTCGCTCAGAGTGTGCCTATGTCCTTTGCATTTTATAGTGAGGGGGAGGCTTAATAGGTCTCAGGTGAGACTGATTGTCAAGGGAGGCTTGACCTTGACTGTCATTTTTAAGGGGACAGTCTGTTGTTAAACGGGAAGAGTCTGTCTTCTGTGTCTGAGTGTGTTTCTTCTCAGTGATCTTCATTCACTCAATCCCTCTCTTCTTCGTCTTAGCCTTTGTATAGAAAAGTTGGGGCGGTTGGGAAGTCATAGTGTTTTCTGGTAATTATCGTAAAATTGGGTTTAACATTTCCCATGTAGACTGAAGGTGTGTCAGGCAGGGGTGGGTCAAAACAGGGGGGAATACATCGTCCCTCCCAAAGGCATTCCTCCTGCAGTCCCCCAAGACACCCTGTCCAGGTGATCCTCCCGCACTGGTCCTCCCCCAGGGTCTGGTTCCAAAGGAGATGGCCGTGCTCTGGCCACCTGAACAAAGGATCCTCAGGGTCTATCTGTGAAAACACCCATGGGTTTCTTAAACACTGCAACACCAGCACTCCTAGACCCAGTGAAGGAGAAGCAGATCAGGATTACTGGGCTGCAGGGACATATTAACATTTTGCACTCTTGGCAGATGCATCAGCCAATCAAGTTGCTTCAAACCATGGCTTAATCTAATGATACAGGCCGGAGTAACCTGAGTTCTCTGGGCACCTGCCTTCAGTCCAGTGGTGATGTATACCATTTCCTTATGTTCATATACGGTTAGTTTCTCTTCCTTGATGTTCCTGGGCTCTGCAAACTGCCCCCTGCTCCGTGGACTGGGTTTAGCATCGTTGTGTTTGGGAATGCAGGGCCTTTTCTGTCATGATTGCTGCGTGAGCATCAGTAGGCTGACCCTATTCTCCCTGCCTCGTGGGACGCCTGATTGGCCAATTGCTTCTTCATCATTTTCCTGGGCTTGGGAGCCAGCATATCAGGGGCTGATATAAGGGCATATGTTACCTCTGTCTGGCCCTGGCCGGGCCTGCAGGGGGCTGCTATTGCCGACTGATTGTGTTACCACATCACCAGATGCCGGATCTCCTCACTACAATGAGTGGGTGAGCCTACCCTACCCTCAACACATCAGCATCACTATGTGTGCTCCTCACAGTGCCCCATCACAGTTCGCATACTTCTCCATCAATGTGGTCACCCTGATACAGCCTCACCTGACCTAGCCTCACTTCTAAATTCTTGGATTGCCTGTATCTTATCTTTCTTCATTTCTCCTCTCCTCCTGCTGTTTCCTTCACACCGGAGCCATATTGGGCTCCCCTCATCCCATTCCACTCTGTAGGCATCTCCCACGCCCCTTCATTCTGCTATTTTCAGTCTTGTTACGGTCCTCCCCCGGTACTGTTTTTACAAACCATGTCTCTAACTGTTCCTGGGATCTTGTGCTGCAACCCCTGCAATTGTCTCACCTGCCTCCTCGGATACCCTCACTTGCTTGTGCATATTGTTTTGCACTAACTAACTTCTCAATTGCCTCCACACGATTCAACCCGTCTCTTTGGCGAAATGCCACTCACTCTGCATTACCACAGCCGGCCTATACGTACTCCTACTAAGCAGCTCTTGATTTCTTTTCTTGACAGTTCACTTGGCCTGTTTGGAACTCTGCTGCCCTTGCCTAAATGTTGTCATTTTTCCTGTGCTTTTGAACTTCAAATCTGGTTGTTTTTAAATGTGCTGCCCTTGATGAAATGTTGAAATTGTTCCTGTATTTTTAAACATCAAATCTGGTATTTTTAAATCTGCTGCTCTCGATGAAATGTTGACATTTCTTTGTGTATTTTTTAAAACTCAAATCTGGGAGTTTTAAATCTGCTTCCCTTGTTTAAATGTTGATATTTTTCCTGTATTTTTGAATTCCATATCTTGATGTTTTGAAATCTGCTGCCCTTGATGAGATGTTGACATTGTTCCTGTATTTTTAACCACAAATCTGGGAGTTGTAAATTGGCTGCCCTTGATTAAAAGTTGACATTTTTTCCGTATTTTTGAATTCCGAATCTGGCTGTTTTTAAAACTTCTGCCCTTGATGAAATGTTGACATTGTTCCTGTGTTTTTAAAGCTCAAATCTGGGATTTTGAAGTCTGCTGTCCTTGTTTAAATGCTGACATTTTTCCTGTACTTTTAAACTTCAAATCTGGAAGTTTTAAATCTGCTGCTCTGCTTTAAATGTTTGTTTAAAGGACCTGATTCATCTGTGCCTATGTGCCTGCTAGGCCGCATGGTGAGTTATTTTGTGCACTGTGCAGTTCTCTGTCTCTCTCTCCCCTAGTTATCCTTAAGCCCCAACTCCTGTGGTGCTCCCCATCTCCACCATCTACTCTAATTGCTACTCTATTACCTAATATCCCTCTCTTTTGGAGCCTGGAAACAAAATGTTTAAGGAGGGTCTCCTGGTCTCTAAACCAAGCCTGCCCTTTCCCGACACCTATGTTAATGCTTCCTCCAGTCAGACTATTACTGACATCCCTTTGTCATTCCCTCTCCAGAATTATGGACTCCCCATATGGTCTCGGTCCTCTCCACTTTCTCTTCTTCGATCATTAATAGTGGAACCAGATGGGAAGTTGCCTTGGCACATTTCCTGCCTTCCAGGTGCATCATTAATGTCTACCAGAATGGCACCATCATGGCCCAGGGCTCTCAGACCGACCTCCTCCTTCTTGACAGGCATGTTCTGCCTCTCATTAACTTCTTCCCTTATCCTGCCACTGCTTTTCCTGCCACCCCTCTAGCCTTTTTGCCCCTACCGCCAGGTGTTCCTTGTCCGTGTACCACTCCTTGGAAGAATTTTAAAGGTGGCAACCAGCTTCACATATCTACCCTGAAATCTCACTCTGCTGTTAAACTCTCTTCTGACATCTTTCAACTCTTTGAAGACTTTCACCTTGACGTCCTCATCCTCACTGAGTCATGGTTCAATGCCAGCTCTGTCACTGTTTTTGACAATCTCCTTCCCCAGGGCTACAATATCCTCTCCAAGTCCAGGCCTAACCTTTCTGGTGAAGGAATGGCCCTTATCTTCCCTGAATGGATCCTTACTTCCATCATACCCACTCATTCCTACTCCTTTGTATGCCTTGCCTGCAAGATTTGTGCCTCTTCTACCCTCTTGCTCACTCTCGTCACCATCTGCAGGCACCCTGGGCTGGTCTCCCTCTTCCTTTCAGAGTGGGCTGACCTCACCTCTTCTCTCCTGGCATTTACCTCTCAGCTTCTCCTCCTCTGAGACTACAATGTCCATCTTGACTTTCCTGATGCGGCACCTTGCTCTTCCGCAACCTCTATGACTCTCTTTCTGTCACCATTCTTTCCTCTGGTCCGACCCACTCCCTGCATGCCCTCATCTCAGTGGACATCCCTTTCTCTAACCCTCTCACTACACCTCTCTCCTGGTCGGACCATGCTATCATCTCCTCTCATCTGGAGCTCTTGGGCTCCTCAGGCTAAGCCTCTTCACGCACTGCCCGTCTCCTTTCGTCATTTGACTGACGAGTGTCAGTAGCTGCTTTTGGAGCCTCTTTCCTTCCCCCAAATACGCCTCCTATTGACTCTCCCACCGACTCAGCCCTTGATAACCTTCACCTCTCCACCTCCAACAACCTTGACACTTTTGACCCTTCCATGAGGATCCCCATGAAGCCTGTTTCCAAGTGCAATAGTTGGTATGATTCCAACCTTGTCTTACTTAAAAGCAACTGCAGAGTTGCAGAACGGAAGTGGTTGGCTTCTAGCACATCCTCTGACAAACTGGCCTGTCACCTGCGCCAAAGGCAATACAGATTCTCCATCCGCACCAATAAGAGGGCCTATATCCAAGCCTACATCTCTCCGGCCACCAACAACAGAACTGGACCTTTCAAAATCTGTAAGGAACTTGCAAATCCTACTGCAGTCTCCACTTCTTCTTTCTCTTCCCATGCCCTCTGTCTTACTTTGTCCTCCCTTATCCCATCCAAAACTCAGGACATCCTGTACTCACTCTTCTCCACCCCATTCTTCCTCCCCCACATGCTCTCAGTCCTCTCTTGGCCCACCTCCCTCCTTGCCCCTACTCTCCAACTTCTCACACATAGCACTCGAGGAGGTCACCAAGACAGTCTGCTCTATGAAAGTCTCCTCCAAAATCAGTGCTTTCCTGCTCCTCTAGAACGATCAAGGACAACATTGCCTCTCTCGCACCCTCTTTGGTTGAGTTCTCCAACCACTCCTTCCCATTACCACTCAACTAAAGAACTCCCTTGTGCAACCCCCTACTAAAAAACGCCTTCTTCAGACCCTTCCTGTCTGGATTACTGCTGCCCTATTGCAACTATCCCTTTCTTGGACAAACTCGGGGAGAAGTTGATCATTTCCCAACTAATCCATCACACTGAATCTGTTGGCTGTCTCCAGGACCACCCATATGGCTTTAGAGCAGCCAGAGGAAGAGAAACTGCTCTCCTGAACACTAGCTCTCAAACCTAGACCTTTTGTTCTCATCTTCCTTGATCTGACATCTGCGGCATCATTCTGGTCTCTATCCACTCGCTCTGGCTTTTCAACATCTATCTTGCCATCTTGCCCACTTGATCGCCACCTTCTCTCATAATTTCCAGTGTTATGCTGAAGACACACAGCTCTCCTTTAAGCTTCCCTCCTCTAGATCCTCTCCTTCCTTTCCCATTCCTGACTGTCTGACTGCAATTCAGGCATGGTGTGCTGCTAATGATCTCTGCCTTACTGCCAGTAAAAAGTAGATCTTTCTCATTGGGACACCTGCCCCATCCTTCCCTCCTAAACTCTGACCACCCTCCTTGGTCCCCCTCACCTCACCCTTGTGTGAGGCTAAAAATCTGGCTGTCATCTTCGACTCCTCTCTCTTCTCACCTAATATCGCTGGCTTTGCTAAGAAGGCCCACTTTCAGCTTCACTCATTGTCTCCAGAGATCTGATTCTCTCCAAGCTGGATTACTGCAACAATCTATTTAATAATCTGCCTCTTTCCTCCCTCCGCCCTCTTCAACTAATCAAGAATAAGACTGCAAGACGTATCCTTAGCCTCAAGCCCAGGGACCGCATCTCTCCAGCCCTAAAATCTCTCCATTGGCTTGCGGTGCTCTGCATCATCCACTAGGTGTTCTGGGGCCTGGAACCCCTCTACATCCAACTCTCTCTCCCCAAACACCTCCCTGCTAGAGTCCTTTGGTCCTCTAGCACTGACTCTCGGCAGATTAGATGTTTCTCTAAGAAGAGAGTGTGTGGTGGATCACTTTCTTCGGCAGGAACTGCCTTCTGGAACACCCTCCCTAACACTCTCTGAGTTGAGTCAGATCTCCCTAAGTAACAGAAGCTTCTCAAGACCTTCCTTTTTTCCACCTACTACTTGCTCGCCCTCCCCAGCGAGTATCCTCCTACCACTGAAATTGGTTTCCTGTGTCCCTTATGAGTCTTATTGGGTCAGGGCCTCCTTCGACCAGCCTTCCCCTGCATCCCTTCTTACAAGCGCTTGCCTTCTGGCACCTTTCCTGACTAGCCTACTGAGGCTGGTATATGCTTGTCCTTGCAAAAGTTGAACCCTACCTCTCGTTGCCCTGGTATTTGCCCTCCTGGGCTCCCCTTAGCAGTTGCCCATCCCCTGGGGCCCCCTCTCTCCTGCATTTCCCCTTCTTCCTATCCCATTCATTCACCCAGACATGCCCTCCCTGCACTTCTCTATACTGCACTTGCAAGGTCGAATGTCGCAAAGCCTAGTAGGACCATTGCTTCTGTTTTCTCCTTTATCCCCCTCCCCTCCTCGTTTTTGCCTTGTGGCACCTGGAAATACTGTTTGCTGTAAAGATGTTTACCATATTAATTGCATGGAAGTATTCATAATTACATCTGCACTGCTCCAGAAATCGTTAGTTCAGCACAAATATGCTGATCATTATGGCCCTCATTACGAGTCAGGCGGTAACCCTGCCGGTGCTACCAGTGGGTTTCCGCCAGACTTGTGACATTTTACTGGCACCTAGAATGCCGGTGCCACCGGGACATTACGAGTCCCGTCAATCCGGCAAGCTAGATGCCGGTAAATGTTGTTCCCTATTTCTGTGGTGTTCCATAGGACTCCATGGGAATGGGATCATGGAAGCGCCTGCCCCATTGCCGATGGTGCCAGCATTTCCGTGAAAAGGCTGCCTACCCTGGCCACTGCACCAGACGGGGTCAGACCTGTCAGGCGCAGCAGCCTCGCAGGCAAACTTGTAACATTGAGCTTACTGGCAGCCTTGTATCCGGACGAGCAAAGTCGTAATGAGGCCCTGAGCCTCATTACTAGCTCAGCATTATTCCGGATGTAGATCTACCAGAATACAGCCAAACAGAATTACTGTTATTGCCACTTGGTTTGGTGAAGGTACCGACGGATTACAAGTGGTATTATTGCAGTATTAGTCCCCATTTATGGACCACATGAGGATTTCGGCAGAATTAGCGCGGCCAGTGATTATGCTGATTTTGTCTATTTTTGCCAGAAAGGGACCAGAATGACCTCCAGCAAAATGCTGGAGGATTTACCTCCACCTCACCACGAAAGTTGTAGTATGGTAGTGTGTTAATATGGTGATAATGCAGTGCCAAATTTGTTATCACTGCATTACAGCCAATTTTTGCCAAACCGCCATACTTGTATTGAGGCAGATTGTGCTGAACAGTGTTAGCAACAAATTATCTGAAAGGAAGGGCCAGCACAATTTTGCAGGACTGGGGAATATGCAAGATGTCTCATTGTATTTCGAAAATGGGGAATAACATGGACGTGGGCAGGGAGCCACTGGGCAAATTTACAAACCACTCCCATCAAAGTGAAAAACAAACTGGATTCACAAAAGAAGTAGAGCTGTTACACAAACATCAATGGCCCTGAAACATACTGCCAACCTGAGCAGTCACAAAGTATAAAGGCATAGGGCCTCATTACGAGTTTGGAGGTAACCATGGCGCTATTAGCGCCAGGGCTGCCTCCAAATCCTTACCGACTCCGCCCTGTTGAATGGAGCTATTACCGCCCCATTCCAAGGTTGGCGGGGGCGGTAATTCCCCATTCACCAGGGCCCTTCCCCATTCCCACTTGAGCCCCCATAGGGCTCAATGGGAATGGGGAAGGCGCTAATAACGGTACCGCAAATTGCGGTACCGTTATTAGCTCCAAAGTCCCTTTGCGGGTCCCGTCCTTAACGCCTGGTAAAACCAGGCGTTAAGGGAGGACCCGCAAAGGGAACTTGTAGTAGGGCGGTAAGGGATTACCGGCACCAGTGCCCTTACCGGTGCCGGTAATCCCTTACCACCCACCTCGTAATGAGGCCCATAGTGTAATCATAGCGAAAACCATCAAGACTGGCCAACACTTATTCCTTGCACAAGCAAGGAGAAGGAGGAGGAGGCCCAGGATATTCCACATCTGCACCACTATTATTGAGATACTGGATGAGGAGCTTTGTGCCACATACCGATTTCTCGCAAACGTCACCCTTGCATGGTCAGGGATTGAGAGAATGGCATTGCATTGCTCATCATATGCTCATATGTTGTTCTCTGCATGTGAATGTTTTATCAACTCTTCACTTTCTGTCCACGGGACATTCCAGTGGACCAAAGCGATTGTACGGGGCATATCCCTGCCCGCATAATCCTGCTGCCTGCAATGCCGAATAGACATGCCCCACACTCTGCAGGCTAGTGTCCAAGAAGTTCTATGCTGTATCAGAGTTACACCAGAGCCATTGACTGCAATTGCGTTGCGCTGTAACCCATCAGGCAGACAGAACACCTATACCGGAATAGGAAAAATTGTCATTCCATCAATGTGCATGTCATTTGCAACGCAAATGTCCATATTAATGCATGTGAATGCCCATTTCACCATGTGCACACATGACCACTACTTCCTATTCCATTCCCATTTCCATCAGGCTCTGACATCTGGAACCTTTGGCAATATATGTCTCCTGAGTGAGTATCACCCAGCACAAACATCTAATCACACAAAAAAAAGAAGATGCAAAACCCATTTGCAGAAGACATGGCCTACGTGTTATAAGAATTCCCCCTGATACCCATCTGGGAATCCTACAAACCCATGTGAGGTCAGATACAATACGCCACACATTGCTACTAGATGCACAGTGAAGTGTACCTTTGGACTGCTCAAGTCACGGTACTGCTCCCTCAACCACTGCAGTGCAGAAATACGATATACACCACCAGTGTATTGGCATACTAACTCCTGCATAACATAACATGCTGTGAAATACCAGTGAAGGTGGAGATGGGGTAGCGCCACATTCCACAGGACCCACGCATATCACTAGCAGGGTAAAGGGCGTAGGAAAGTCCACGCACAACCATGTGGTGCAAACCTTTTTTTTTCATAAACCACACCCTGTGTTGTGGAAACAAAACAAACCCACATAACTGATGGACCTCAATGATGAAAGGGAGCGAGTGCTGTCTGCCCAATGATAACACCCTAACAAAGTCTGTCTCAGAATGGTGAGAGTTATCCTTGGCCTCAATCCCAGGGACTGCATCTCTCCAGCCCTAAAATCTCAGCACTCACTCCCAGTGGTTGCAAGGATCAAATTCAAGACACACTGCATCATCCACAAGGCTTTCTGGGGCTTGGGACAACACTACATCCAATTCTCTCTCCCTAAATATCTCCTTGCAAGAGTGCAAGAGTCATTCGGTCCTCCAGCTCCAACTCTCTGCTGATCAGACGTTTCTCCAAACAGAGAGTTGGGGGTAGATCTCTTTCTTTGCAGGAGCTCCCTCTGGAACTGCTTCTCTGCCCCTCTCCAACTTGAGCTGGGTCTTCTTAGTCCTGGAAGATTTTCAAGACCTCTCTTTTTTCCTCCACCTTCCCTTCCACCCACCAGTGCTAGTATCCTCCTGCCGTTGCGACTGGTCGCCTGTGTCCTGTATAAATCCTATTGGGCCAGGTCTTCCTTCGACCAGTCTTGCCCTGCATCCCTTCTTACCAGCACTTGCCCTCTGGCACCCTTCCCTGATTAGCCTACTGAGGCTGGTACACCCTTGTCCTCGCTCTATTTGACCCCTACCCCTAGTTCCCCTGGCACTTGCCCTCATGGGCTCCACTTTGCAATTGCCCAACCCCTGGGGCACCCTCCCTACTGCCTTTCTCCCTCTCCCATCCCTTCGTCCTGATCTGTCCCCCCCCCCCGCTCTTCTCTATACTGAACTTGCACAATCTGAATATCTCAAGGCATAGTAGGCCCTTTACTGTTATTTTCTCCGCTGCTCCCCCCACCCCCTCTTCTCGTTTTTGTCTTGTGGCACCTGGAAACTCTTTTTGCTGTATAGGCCCTATACAAATGTTCAATAATTAAATTAAATAAAGAAGTTTAACTTATTAATTGCATGGAAGTATTGATATTCACATCTGCACTGCTCCAGCAATCGTTAGTTCAGCACAAATATGCAGACAATTATGTGTTCTAACAAGAGCATTTTTGAGATGCTTGAAAACTCTGAAGATGAAGTACATTCAGCTGACACACAGTTAGCCATTTTGTTATTTTGTAGTATTTCTCACTGGGAGTGCATTTGTCTCTTTGTGAATATAAAGATATGTGATGAATTAGGAGCTATTTAATAACTTAGAAATGAAGCAAGCTAATATTTTATAACCATTACATGCACAATTAATAATTACACACGTTCAGATCTCATGTGGTTGAATAGGTTTCCAAAAAGGCAGCTTTGCTGTAAAATGCACGATGTTCAATGATAGCCATACAGGGCCTGATTTACAAAACGATTTTTCTCTGAAAAAGTGTACTGTGTGCTTTGCTTAAAGACCAAATGCAAATCTAAGATTGAACTTTGCGGTGGCTCTTCCCACTTTAAGCCTTGGCTGAGCACATTGAGCCTCATTACAAGCATAGCATTATTCCTGTGGTAGATCTACCGAAATACAGCCAAACGGAATTACTGTTACTGCCACTTGGTCTGGTGCAATTACGGATGGATTACAAGTGGTATTATTGCAGTGTTAGTCCCCATTTGTGGACTTCCTGGGGATTTTCGGCAGAATTACTGCCACCAGTAATACTTTAGATTTAGTCTATTTTTGGCAGTAAGTGGGCAGAATTACCTCCAGCAAAATGCTGGAGGTTTTTCCTCCACATCACCACCAAAGTTATAGTATGGCCGTGGGTTAATACAGTGATAATGCAGTAGCTACTGAGATATCTGCCAATTTTTGCCACACTGCCATACTTGTAATGCGGCAGATTGTGCTGAACGGTGTTCGCACCAAATTATCTGAAAGGAAGGGCCAACACAAAGTTGCAGGACTGGGTGGAATATGCAAGATGTCTCATTGTATTTCGAAAATGGGGAATAACATGGGCGTGGCGGGGAGGCACTGGGCAAATTCACAAACCACTCTCACCAAAGTGAAAAACAAACTGGATTCACAAAAGAAGTAGAGTTGTTATGCAAACATCAATGGCCCTGAAACGTACAGCCAACCTGTGCAGGCACAAACGATAAAAGCATAGTGTAATCATAGCGAAGACCAGCAAGACTGGCCTACACTCATCCCTTGCACAAGAAAGGGGTAGGAGGCCCACGATATTCCACATCTGCACCAAAATGATTGAGATACTGGATGAGGAGTTTTGTGCCATATATCGATTTATCTCAAACGTCATCTTTGGCATGGTCAGGGATTGGGAGAATGGCGTTGCTTCAGGCACCGTATGCTCACATGCTGTTGCTCTGAATGTGAACATTTTATCAGCACTAATAAGTTTATTTGATATACTTACAGCAAAAGCTTTGTATAACATTTCATATAAAACATTAAACAAGTTCATTCAAGATACAAGCTGCATATGATAAAACATGTTGTTACAAACAATTTAAAGACTTTTCCACACTTTACACAAAGAAAATTATGTTAAACAGTTAAAAATCTGAGATAGGTGCATGTAAAATCGAACAATAAAATAGATTAAATTCATGTTGTTGCCTTTTATGAATTACAACCATAAACAGGAATCTCTAACATCGTAACAGCATTATTATATGATTTGAAGTATTTCATTCGAAGATAGTTCAAACTCTCACATGTAACAATCAGATAGTATAAAGTTTCTTCCAACAGGTTACCGCATAGTCTACAATATTTATGATTATAGACTATCTTGTTCTTCCAACTTGTCGGCGATAGAGCTACCGATATATTAAATTTGAGGAGAAGATAAACTCGAAAAATATAGGGATTCGGATAGGCTAGAATATATTGTGGAGTATGCTTACGATCCCTTCTATAATTACAAAATTCGGTAGCAGATGGCAATTTTTCTAAGTGAAGAATATTAAGCAAGATTGCAGATTTATTTAATTTACGTTTCAGACAATATTAAATATTGCCCGTACCATATATACTGCTGCCTTCATATAGCCACTGATAATGAGTGCGTTTTAAAAGACCAATTGTACCTAACGATATGGAGGCATCCAAACTTAGGAAAACCAGCATATATGGGGTAACAATCGTATCGGTAGGCACGGTCGTCACTTGTTGGAAGAACATCACACATTGTGAGAGGTAACAATTCCAGATGCCTTTAATATCAAATTCCAAGTATAGATATTCAACACGTATGCATTTGGGTAAGCGAAACAAGTGCCTCAAGAGTTTAGCTTCAAATCTAACAAGTGCTTTTTTAAATTTATGTCCCCATATGGATATAGCATAAGAAAGCATGGATGTTATTTTCGAATTGTAGATAGTTAAGACAGCCGATGCACTAAAGCCATTGTTACAACCAATGAAAGCACTTAGCAGATTGACCGAGGCCTCGCACTTTACTTTTGCATCGGCCCAATGAGATTTCCAATTGAGCTTATCATCTACTATGACGCCTAAATATTTGTAGAGGAGACTTGCTCCAGTCGGACGTCAGCTGGACACCAGTGTATACGCTTTGGCCTTAGTTTCCGAGTAAATACCATCATTTTATTTTCAGAAATATTGATGATGAGGCCATTGTTAGATGCATATGTGGCAAGTGCATTCAGCATATGTTGCAGACCAGATGGTGTATAATCAAGGAGTAAAAGGTCGTCGGCATACGCAAGCCATCCCAGGACTACTTTTTTTATTTTTATTGGATTGGCAGCATGAATGTTAAAAGAAGCAATCATATCAGCCAAATAGAGGTTGAAAAGTGTCGCAGCTACTATACAGCCCTGTTTTACACCGCAATTATTGGGGATAGATTTAGAAACTTTCCCGATAGCATTTAGACAGATACAGACTGAAGAGTCTGCATGAAGTAGCATTAACATGCAAAGCAATCCGCTTGGAATCTCCCATTCATCCAATTTGTGCCATAAATGATTCCTAGATACTGTGTCAAACGCTGCTGAAAAATCGATGAAAGCACAATAAACATCCAAATTCTGCCTCACCCAAGAGTGTTCAATAGCTGAGGTTAATATAAGCACATTTTGTAGGGTGCTAGATTTGATTGAAAACCAATCTGGTTGGAAGGTAAGATTGTATGTTTATCAATCCAAGCGTTTAATTTGTGGAGTAACACTTTGGTAAAGACTTTAGATGTTGAATCTAACATTGCTAGCATTCTAAAGATGGCTGGAATATCCCATGCTCCCTTCTTGTGAACCGTTAATATGTTGCTAGCTTTCCAAGATTTTGGGAGAGTTCCGTAAATACCAATGTGGCCAAATAGTATATGCAAAGCGGCACCCCATAATGGGGGATCACTTTTTAATACTAGATTGGATATCCCATCAGGACCAGCTGCACAAGAAGATTTTAGATTTTCAATAATGGCGATAATGTCTTATATTGAGGCCTTGCATTCCCAAATGGAATTCGGGATAGCTAGGGCCGTAGCGACAGTCTCAGTGCTGGCTAGGGTCATAGCTATATGGTTGGCCCAGGATTCTTCGTTAATACAATTTATTGACAAATCTCTTTGCTTGTTTTTGGCAAGGAGATGACATATCGCATTGCCATCGCCTAATAGGGATAGTCTGGCAATCTTATGCCAAAGTTTTATCTCAAGGTCTTTTTTGTGAGATTTTAAGCACCGTTTATAGCATTTTTTTAGCTCACAGATTTGTTCTGTAATGGATAACTCATTTAACATCCGAGTATTAGAATTAACCAACTTTTTAATATTAGCCCGTAGTTGCCTATTTTCCAATTGAATGGCCTTATCGTTGTCATCACGTACAGGTCGCAAAAAATTAACTCTCTCCATGACTGATTTATACGAATGTTGCTCTAATGTGGAGCTTTGAATATTTGTCATGGTTTCCGAATAGTGCTCAATTAGTTTGGCATGCAAATCCAATCGAGAAGAGTATGATTGGATAAAGGAAGGTAGCAATGTTTGAGCCATTAAATTTGCTTGAGCTATGTTATGGCGTTTCTTTAAGATACAATTCTGTCCTTCATTCAAAAGGATCTGACCATTCTTATCATAAGATGACAATATATGATTTGTTTGCTTGATATCTAAGAGCAGACATAGAGGCAGGTGATCACTCTCCTCACGACACACCACTCCCATATCTCTAATGGAAGGTAGACCTAGAGTATTAAAAAAAATATAATCGATGGTGCTAGCAGAAGAGCCTTCTATGCGCGTCAGAGCCATATGAGGATCACTCATGGTGGAACCATTAAAGCGAGTTATATTGTGAGTTTGAAATAGTCTATGCCACTTTTTCCCTTTAATGTTGGAATCTTGTTTTATGGGATTAGACTTCTGGGCACCATCGACTATTTGAACGACTGGGGTGATTTTGCCAATTTTTGCATTGAAGTCACCCAGAATCCAAATGGGAAAATCGTGAGAGTATTGTTTTAACACAGCCTCAATGACCTTCAGGTTTTTTGATATCAAGGACATTTTGGGTGGGTCATAAATATTAATTATAATGAAGGTAGTGTCCTAATTTTTAATCATAGCTATTAAAATGTTTGGGGTTGAGGTACATAATTTTTCCATTGTCCAGGGACTCGATATTGATATAAGCAGCCCACCTTTCAGGCAACCCAAAGGACCCTTAATTGCCAGTTCATGAATAGTGCAACGGTTGTCACTTTGGATCTCACCAGTCAGCCATGTCTCTTGGAGAGCGACTATTTGGAACATGCCAATATTGCTTATAAGTCCATCAGCATCAAACATGTGAGTGTATCCTCGAGTATTCCAAGAGCAGAGGAATGCAAAAGATGTAGGTCATTCTCTAGTCCCAGTGAAGTGGTCCCTGAAGGACAATGGCAACCAGGCCCAATAGCCCTCAGGGACAGTCCCGGGGGACAGGGAATCCTTGGTAATTGGATTTACAGATACCAATCTTTGAGTCATACTTGGACAAATTTGGTCCTTTTGGTGCAATCACAGAAGCGCATTTATGTTGCTTAGATGGAAGGGTTGCATCAGAGCACGTTTTGCTATTTGGTCGCTTGCTTACAGGGATCTCTACCGATTGGGCAATATAGCCAATCGTTTTTGAAGCACACATTCGATGTGTAATGATTTTCTAACTCAATTTGGTCGACAAGATAGATGTCGTTAGATGTAATTACGCGAAGTGGAACTAATTCATGAAATAATTTCAAGATTACAGTTCTATTCAAAGGAACATATGATTGAACCACAGCAGTTTGAGTAAGTTGAAGAGCAGTCATCAGTGAAGGGTGCTTGGAAATACCTAGACTTGAGTTGGATATTGAGGCAGAGATTTCATTCTTTCCATTAGTATCTACGACCCACTCTTTTGGTAAGGTTGTTTGCCGTTCTAAAGCAAGGGGATCTGCTACAGATGATTAAAAAAATGTCCTATTTGGTTTCTTTGTTTACCCTTTTTTCTCAACTACATGTGGCCCCTTTTTGGATGTAGATGACAGTTTCATTGGCTGACAAGGATTTACAATGGACACAATTGGGTCAACAGAGGTAGTGCTTTGAGGTTTTTTAATTTGCGGGGACAGTATGATCGTAGCCTTTCCTGGACGAGTGGCGTTCGATTTACACTTTTGCGCATTGTATGAGATTTTATTTCTATACATAAATGCCTGAAAGACATGATTAGATTTTCTATGGTTGCGCCGAGGCAATAATTTACATGGTGTAGTCATTCTTATAGGAACACTATGATTTTGTGGTGTTACAAGGGGTTTTACCATAGGTTGAGTGGCACAAGTTCTTCTCAGGCTCATATGAATGAGCAAAGATTGGATATCGATTTTTGCTTCTAATAAATGACATTTATCCAATAGACTAGTGAGAAAATTTTCAAGCGCTTGAAATTTTTTGTCAGACTTCATGCTAGAATCATACTCACTATCATCGCTACCTGGGCCACACTCAGTGGTCACACTTTTTGTGAGGGGATCGTCAGTAGGTTTGGATGTCGTGCCAGTCGATTTAAACTTGAATAATGACAGGTTATACAATGCAAGGTTGATAGGAATATGATTATTTGTTTAGAGGTACATGGGATAGGAGGGGCATGTCCGAGTAGAACAGGAAGAGTAAAGGGTTTTGAAGGGGGCGTAAAGAATGCAGGGGTAATTAAAGGTTCCCCAATTGGCAATTCCGGATCATGGACTAAGTATTCCAATTCCATTTCTACAGGTTTTGATTCAGATAGATCAATAGTACCTGAAGGAGGAGGAGCTGAAGACGCTATAAGATCAACTTCGGTCTTCAACTCCTACATAACCTCAGGAGTGGAACTAACACTGACGATAGACAGGGCCGGGTTGAGATTTGGCTCTTTGTATATTTTCGGAAGTGTGACTTCTAATAATTCTGATACATGAGTGGGATTATAAACAGATCCGCCCAATATATCATTTAGAAGTTTCAAACTAACACAACAAGGTCGCCAGATAATTAATTTATCAATTCATCAGCGGTGACTGAACAAAGCTTGTCAGACACAGGTATTGACAGTTGTGAAGATTCTACGATTTGTTCATCAGTCATCTTTAAAACGTTTTTGGCAAAATAGGCAGTTATATGATTATCCTGAACTGGTACTCTTGAAATGACCTTAGGAATGCATATTCGTCTATTCCTCAATGTTTTATGCATTTCTAGTTCTTGTGCATGGTTGGCCATAGTGCTAGAAACCAAATAACAACGACATATAGCTGATCCTATAAAGCGAAGTGATCAATTACAATTTCTAAGCAATACAGCTGTATTCAAGAGGATATAAATCAATACAATTTGAATAGCGAGCTACGTGGAGTTTAAAAACACAACTGCTTCCAAGGCAAAAGGCAAACACTATAAACACCGAAGAACTATCAGATTAATAAAAGAGGGAAGAATCAACGTGAACAGGCTGGCAGCTACCCAGCATGGAAATACTCAGCTAGCAATGCGGTTGTGAACACCATGCAGGTTTTCCCAATAAAAGGGAAAGAAAACACTGTAAAAGGGTCTATATCAACATGGAACAATTGTGTGACTATTATTCAATATTTTTCTATATATTGTCATGCAATTTTCACCACCAACACTAGCATGTATGAGGTCTCCGCTATGTTTGCAAATATTTGTATGACCCTGTGACCCCATGATCTTGGAGCCTTGAAGTTAAGCGACTCAACAACACAATAACAAATACAATATGCAGTGCACAATAACAATCAAGTGAAAGGCAGGAACACTCAGAAACTCTGATAACTTACTTATTGCTTTGAGAGGGTGTTGAAAGCAATGTCCGTCAGTCGACTCTCGTGTGTAGCAAAGGGGCATGCAGGCAGACAACAAATTGAGAGAAGGGATATGGCAGAGGGAAATTGGGAGATTATTTGGGCATTAAGAATGTTGACGCTGGGTTAGACGCACATTAGCGATCAAGCTACCATATTATGTAGCAGACCGGCATCCTAAAAGCTCCTTTGACGCCTGTGACTCCGGCCTTCCAACTCTAAGACACTCGAGACAGAGGACATCAAACAGGGGGAGAAGACGTAAGTGGAAGTGGAAGGAAGTAGAGCTATGGTCCGGCTACTCGGCTGCGAGCAGCCGAACAGCCAAACAGCTACTTTGTGCTACTTTCCGTAGCGTGCGCACCGTAGCGCGCAGACCTCAGCCTTTTTTTTAGATGCAAAAAGGGGGCGTGGACTCTCCTGAATAAAAAAGTAAAAAACTGTATATTTAGCAACTATAATACACTGTTAGAGTCTATAAATATAGTAGCATATGCAGCATGTGCAATAATGTCCATATAGCTCCAAGGTTGAACTGAAGGTAGTAGCTCGTACCACGTTGTGGATGCAGAGAGAGGGAGAGCTCCCAGCCAAACAGCTACTTCGTGCTACTTCCGTAGCGCGTGCGCCGTAGCGCGCAGACCTCAGCCTTTGTAGATGCAAAAAGGGGGCGTGGCCTCTCCACGTTGTGGATGTTGTGCTACAAGTTCCCAGACAGACAGAGCACCTAAAGCAGAATTGTGCATAACATTTGCGACAATGGCCATATTAATGCATGTGAATGCCCATTTCGCCAGGTGCACATGTGACTACTACGCCCTATGCCATTCCCGTATCCAACAGGCTCTTACCTCTGAAACCTTTGGCAAGATATGTCTCTTGGTTGAGTATCCCCCATCACACACATCCAATTGCACACAAAAACAAACACATGCAAAACCCATTTGCAGAAGACCAGTGCCTATGTGTTATAAGAATTCCCCCTGACAACCATCAGGGAATCCTACAAACCCAAAATACAACACACATTGCTACTAGATGCACAGTGAAGTGTACCTTTGGACTGCTCAACTCGTGGTACTGGTTCCACAACCACTGCAGTGCAGTATTACTATGTACACCACCAGTGGTATGTAAAATCATATTGGCATACTGCATCCTGCATAACATCACTACATGCTGTTAAATACCAGTGAAGGTGGAGTTGGGGTAGCACCGCATTCCACAGGACCCACCCATACCACCATTGGGTCAAAGGGAGCAGGAGAGGCCACGCACAACCATGTGGTGCAAACCTTTTTTTCATAAGCCAGATCCTGTGTTGTGGAAACACAACAAACCCACATAACTGATGGTCCTGGGCCTCAATGATGAAAGGGGGCAAGTGCTGTCTGTGCAAATGTAACACCCTCAGAATGTCTGTCTCGGAATGGTAAGACATATCCTTGCCGTCAAGCACAGGGCCGGCATCTCTCCAGCCCTAATATCTCTTCACACGCTCCTGGTGACTGCAAGCATTAAATTCAAGGCCCTCTGCATCATCCATTAGGCTTTCTGGGGCCTGGGACCACGCTACATCCAACTCTCTCTCTTTAAATTCCACCCTCCTACAGTCCTTCGGTCCGCTAGCTCTAACTCTCTGCAGGTTGGACATTTCTCCAAGCAGAGAGTGGGGGGTAGATTGCTTTCTTCGGCAGGAGCCACCCTCTAGAATGGCCTCCCTGCCCCTCCTAGACTTGAGCCGGACCTCCTTAATTTCCAGAAGCTTCTCAAGACCATCCTTTTCTCCTCCTCCTTTTCTCTCTCCCTTCCTTGCTAATTCCCCTGCTGCTGCAACTCGCTGCCTGATCCCTTCTGAGTCATACAGTGGCCAGGACCTCCTTTCGACCAGTCTGTCCCAGCACCCACCCCCACCAGCACTTGCCCTCGGGCACACTTCTGTGACTTGAGAATCTAGTTCACTCCTCGCATCATTTACCCTTAACCCGCCCCTCATGCACTTGCCATCCAGGCTTTCCCTAGCACATGCCCAGTCCCTCGGGCCCATTCCTTTCTGTATCCCCTCTCACCCTCTGCTTACCTTCCCTGCACCCTGACATCTCCTCCCCCGGCTCTTCCTGTGTGCTCCACATACATGATCCGAATGTCACAAGGCGTAGTAGGACCGTTTATTGTTGTTTATTCTCCTCCGTTCCCCCTTTACTCTTAATCTTGTGGAATTTGGAAACACTTTCTGTTGTATAGGCAACATACACATGTTTAATAAACAAATACCAATAAAAATGAGTGTGTGCACTATAACAGAATAGAGATGACACCCTGTAAGCCTATCTCCCTACGTCTAATGAAAACATGCACAGACATATATGCAACACCCATAACACATGGATCACAACATCACTACCCAGAAACAACATGTGGACTACATGTAGAGCCATCATCACGTAAACTTGTGGGCTACTCTAAGGCCAGCTTTGCCAATGCTACAAAAACATTATTGCCTGATGTTCTTCCTTGGTCTTGGCCATCTTCTATGCCTAGTAAATGCACATTGGGTTCTCAGTGCTTTGGCCTTCTTCTACGAATGTATGTGGGTTTTTACTGCCCCTGCATCCACAATTCACACTACCCAACCGCCCAGGAATCATGGCCTGCCAACCGTCCCGAAGAATTCCAAACAAATTCTCTATTTCTATGCAGGCCCTGTTATTGGTTAACGATGACACTCTTGATATTGTCCCCTCTATATAGTTACGAAACGAAATACATGGAATGGATTTAAACTTTGAGCCCAGGTAATTGGCAGGTTTACCCAGCTGGTGTGGTGTGCATCTAGACCCAGATTATCGAAGGGTAGTGCTATGTTTGTGCCACTAACGCAGCTTTTGAAATTATCAAAGGTCAGTGCATACCTGGCGCTTATTGCCTTGAGCGTGCAAATGTGCATTCAGCCGTTTGGATTTGTTTTGCATAGTATGGGTGGTCTTGAGCTCTAGATACTTTTGAGTGGTTTATATGCTTCTTCGGTAAGAATATTGCTCTTTTTGATTGTGCCTCACTTTTTCGACCACTCATTTGGCACACTGTTTATTGCTCTGGAACACGGCGGTAATACTGGGGCCCTAATCACTATATTCCATTCATGTAGTAATTACAGTATTTGTCTATATTCCCATTTGCATGATGAAGGGGGCATCTGAATTTGCCACAGTGACTGTTTCCTGGAGAAGAAAGTGGGGGTTGCCTTTCAATGCTGCCTTTTCTAACCCCTGCACCTCCTTCTTTGCCATTCATTGTGGGGGCTGCTGAGGATGCATGTGCTGCTGCTTTTGAAAAATATCTGAGGATTGTCCTGGTCCACTGACATTTTCGGTAAAATGTCTTTCACATGGACCATTCATGTAACATGAGAGACGGAATCTCTTTGAAAGACCATCTATGTCACACCCTCCTCCTCTTCACAGTGCATCTGTGGCAGTCCCCAGCAGATTCAGGAAGTTCTAGCTCAGTTGAGCGAAAAAGAGACAGTGGTAAAATGATAAACAGCATTTCAGAAGACTGTCTCTGGTGTTTATCAGAGATACATTGGAACCAAAACAATGAATTGATCATTTGGTGAGATGGCCAATTCAGCCTATAAAATAGGCTGATAGTTTTATATGTCACTCTCAAGTACAGTATAATAAAGTGCAGATTGCCGCAATCACATTGAGGATTGTTTCTTGAACATCCCTAAATTAAAAGTTAATAACTGCGTTTGCCTAAACATCTCTAAGCCAGTGGCCCATCTGCTTTGGTCTATTGATACAATCCATCATCATTGTCATTTGCCAGTTGCCTATGTCACCCTCAAACCTGTTCTTAAAGCCTGAAGTTATGGAAACAACATTGACACAGATTTGTCAGTCATTACACATGTACATTTTTTATCAAACACTGAAGTTTCCTCTATTGTCTCAAAGTATTGCTTGGGAAGTTGCAGTTTATACCCTGTGGTTTTGCTCTGGGTTCGTCTGCCCACAAAGGCACCATCCAGACCATACAGCACCGAGAACTATGTTGCCTGCCTCATCTTTGGCTTCAAAAGAATCAATTATATCACTTGAGCCTTGCCATATTTACACTGAGAACTAATGCAAACAACAATGTGACTTCATGATCCTTTGCTTGAGAAAAATGACATGTATTGTCACGCATCCTACACACTGACCAAAGTACTAATGCTCTAACAGCTGATCAGACATTTTAGGTGAGATTCCAAGAACTCACAGCATCAAAATATGCCCATCCAGGCTCCTCTATCTGGAACTTGCGTCCACTACATGTAAGCCGAGTAGCGGATTGCTTGAACCTCATATGAACATTGAATAGCCTGATGTTACTTGATGTATGGGGATCTTGGACTTTCCCTTCCTATCACTATTCCCATTTCCACTTCACTTCCTACCTGTAGCCCTTTAAACAACCCATGTGTGGATGTGTATTTTGGTAAGTACACATGAAAAATAGGTTGGGATTCATCACGAAATATGATTGGACTGCATCTGTGACCGAACTGGTGCATACAGTGTGGATGGTTAGGATCCGGAATAAAGCATTTAATGAATATTAACATACATTTTAATTTTTTTTCTCAATAACTGTAGTTCATTTCAACATAATTAAAACAAGTGGGGACGTTTCTGCCCTTACGTAACTACATACAACTATAGTGGATGCTTGAAAGAGAGATATGTTTGACTTATCCTTCACTTAATCCTGCAGTGGGCTACTTATTTCACATGAAAAATATTGAAGCATGGGATCAAAACTGGTGGGAGCTCAGATCTAATAAGCTAATGCTTGCAGACTATAGGAGATTAGTTACGTGACACCAACAGATACCAGGAGCTACAATTGATTCCTTAAAACTCGTGCTGTACAAACATGCTTATGTTTTGTTAACTCTGTGTATTTCGAAATGCATATATAGAGACATTAAGACACCTCTAGATGATATTAAAATAATAATTGCTCATATGTAATGCAAAGACTCAAAGCAGTTTCACCAGCTTTGTATTCCAATGTTTGTTTCTATGTACAATAATATAGTCTTAGATGTTAAATTTCCAACAGAATGTTGCTTCATTTTTATTATCTTATTGCAGCTTTTTATAGGTATTGTGTATGTCAATGTGTACAGCAAAGTGCAGTTTTTCAGCCATCAAATTAGGCATTGCTTATGCCCTGCCCACCGGTCAATAACTTCTAAACTTTAGGTGCCTTCCTGTTTTGCCACCCATTTTCTTTACTTAAGCTGCCCTCCAGCCTCTTTTCCTTTGCAGTTGGTGGGCAGGTGCAAGTCGGTCTAGGCCATGTAGACTACACCACGTTCACCTGTCAATCATCACTAAATAATTGGTGCCTTCCGGTTTTACATTCCTTTTTCCCTACTTAAGCAGCCCTGCAGCCTCTTTTCCTTTGAAGTTGTTGACCAGGTGAAAGTGGATCTAGGTCACGTTTTCTAAGCTCCACCCACTTCTTAGCACTGCCTCTTCCTTTCTGCACTTAACTCTTGGATAAAGGGCATTTCTCTGCCTGGGAGTCTGAAGTAAAGGGCAGATGAAGAAAAGGGCAATTCATGTTTGGACCTCAACCATATCACGTTCAAGCCCATCAGCACCCCCTGACCATCCAAAACACAGAACTTGATGCTCTCCAACATCTGCTCAGCTATCACCCATGGAGCAGACATTGCCAACCTCATCACTGCACACAACCTTGACACCATCTTCATCACTGAGACCTACATGACACCCACATTGACTCACATTCTAGACGTCCTTGTACCCGGTGGCTACACCTCAAATATAAAGACAGGCTGACAAGACAGGCAGAGGTTTCACAGTCATCCACAAGACCTTGTGGCCCTACACCAGATTTGACGTTGATAACATTGGCTACTTTGAAGTCCTCTCCTGCCACTTCCTGCTCTCTGTGACAGACACAGTCACCATCCATCTCATCTACATACCACCCATACTAAACACTGGGCCTCATTACGACCCTGGCGGTAGGGGGTTATCGGGGCCGGTAGAGCTTCCGGCCCCGTTAACCCCCTACCACCTCATTACAAGGTCTGCTCGTGGGTAAAACCAGGCATCCTTAGCGGGTCCCGCATAGCAGATCAGGATGCTAAAAATGGGCCCGTTGTTGTTAGCATCATCCCCATTCCCATTGAGCCCTATGGGGGCTGAAAAGGAAATGGGAATGTACCGGATCCGGTTTCCTTGAATGGGGAAATACCAGGCCCTCCAAGTCGGAACGGCCCGCTATTTCCCCATTCAGGGAACCCAGACCCGGTACTCAGAATGGGGCTAGCCATGCCGCAAAAAGTGGCATGGTTACCTCCAGGGTCGTAAGGAGGCCCACTGTCTTTAACAGAGACTTCACCAACCTGGTCACCACCAAGTCACTCACGCTCGCCAACATCTTCCTAGGCGACTTCAACCTGCACTGCACTGCACTGCACTGAATTCCTTCCATTGCACCTCTCCTCCTCCGCTTGACTGGCCTGACCACCTGGCTGTGCCTTTCAAAATCCTGGACACCACCACAGTGAAGTACTCCCAGCAGAAACCCATCAGACAAAACTTCAGGTCCTTCAAGAAATTCCCAGTGAAAGCCCTTACGAAAGACCTTGTAGGAGTCCTGCACGGTTTCATCCTCTCCCCAGTGATCTTCAATGTATACATGGAGCCACTGGTATCCTTCTGGGCAACACAAAACATCCACATTCACCAATACATCAATGACACACAGCAATACCTCAAGATTGACTCCATCAAGAACATCCACAGGCTCAAAACCTGCCTCTTGCTGATCCAGTCTTGGATGTCCAGTGGATACTTGAAGCTGAACCCTCTAAGACCAAATACCTTCTCCTATCATACAAAACCAAATGCCCAGATATACAGACCTAGCTATCAACCATGAACCCTGAGAGCTTCAGACCGTAGCTCATCTCCTGCGTCAAGACACTTGGGTTCCACATAGACAAACACCTCTCCTTCAAGACACACAGCTAAGAAAACTCAGAAAGTTTGTTGACAGTTCTCCGTCCTGCGGAAAGTCAAGACCTTACTCCATCCAGACAGCTTAATATCCACTGTTCAAGGACTGGTCATATCCCACTAGGATATGGGCAATGTCCTCCTTGAAATGCCCTCCTTTAAGGCCTCCTTCCTTGTGCCCCTGAGAAGTGTCCTACATGTGTCTGCATGCCTCAACAGGGGTCTACGCAGATATAACCACATCACCCCGGCCCTAATTGACCTTCACTGGCTCCCACAGAATGCACAAATCACCTTCATGTCTTGCTGCATCATCTATAAGTCTTTGTTAAATCACCCAGCTACCTCTTGGAGAAACACAGCATCTCCAGTGGTCAGAGCACCTCCAGAAGCCAAGACATGTGCAGACTTGAAATCCGCATCTGCAAAACGGAAAGGACCAGAAAACAATCCTTTTCTACCTACACTCCAAGACTATGGAACCTCCTCCCTGTCAGCATCAGACTCACCACACGCTCCTCCAATTCAGAAAAGAACTCAAGACCCCCTCTTCAAGGAGTCTCTCCTCCTCAACACCTTGGCCATCATGTCGCCCCTTGGACCCTCTGACTCGCAAGACGCTGACAGACCCTCTCCTCCCTACCACACGGTACAGCTGTACCCCTCCTCTGTGACCCTTTGTCTCCTTCCGCCACTGTATATCTCTTTTGTTGTTCCCTCTGAAAAGCACTCCGTTATGCATATGAATTGGTGCATGTCTCTGTAAAATGCTCAGTTTCTTCTCGGAACTAGGCCTGTTCATAATAAATATAATAATAATGATAATAATAATAATAATAATAATAATAATAATAATAATAATAATAATAATAATAATAATAATTATATTTGATAATAATAATAATAACTTGACTATTCCCTTCCAATTCGGCAAGTGCTTGCAATAATTGGTAAACTCTCTTTCTAAGTCTTTCAAGGATTTGGAACAATTCACCCTCTTTCTTAAAAATCACTGGGGTCATTGTTCCCCTTCAAAAAGCATGTGCTGCAAACTCTCATTTCAAAACAGGTTATCATGCCATGTTATTTCTGGAGAGGAGCACCTGCTACCTTTTTTGATACATTTTCATTGGGTAGGGAAGGGTTGCGAGTATAGCACTGTAAGGGCTGGCTCCATGAGTTTGGCTGATGACTTGGCGGGAGGTTGGACATCACGTGGTTCCTCTGGGCCGGTCCGTGTGAGGTGAAGGTTGGGTCAGGTTCGGAGAGGCAGCTGGTTCTGGCTAACTAATCTACACACTTATCCTAGACATATAGTAAATAATGATCATTACTACACCTTTCAAGTTTTTATGAGAGGCATATAAATTGTACACGTGTGTTTGCATTATCTCACTTTGGGTCACTGGCGAGGTGAAGGGTGTGGGGGTCTTGCCCCTCAGGTAACCAGTGGGGGGCAGGAGCGATAGCTGTCAGCTCTGGCACATCAGAGCAGGAGGGGGTGGAATGACACATGTTGGTTTAGGGCAGACTATACTGTGACAGGAGTCTGGTTTTATTGGGGGCACTCTAGGGTGGTCAGCAAGGAAGTGTCACAATTTTGTTATATCAAAAGAATAGTTTTGGAGGGGCACAGGGTTGAACAGGCAGTCATTTTCCAATGGTGGGGGTGAGACGTGCAGGAGCAGGTTTGTTGAGATGGATGAGCCACAAGTCATGGTTCAGCCCGTCACACACAGGACAGTGATCTCAGAGGAAGGTGAAAAGAATACACTGTTTGTTTGCAACATCTTGTCTCAGAGCATCCGTGACAAAGGGACTTTGGAGGCACAGGTGAGGGAGGAAAAAGGTGGGGGCTGTCAGTGCTCACTGTGTGCGTCACTGCTGAGGGGAGAGGAGACTTCACAATATCAGAATGCGGCCTAGTCCAAAGATGGAGTCGAGGCTACTCCGAATGGAGTCCAAGTGTGTCTTGCACTATCCCCACCTCTGCTTATGCCAGGGCATTGTCCCCTAAGGCCGCAGAAGGGCAAGAAAGGCGTCCCTCCACTAGTGCAAGAGCAAGTGGTCCCTTCCACGTAGAATGTATGGGGGGGACTCAACGGACCCCCTCCTTCCATACAAATCTTATCCAAACCGTCAGGAATTATTTTCCAAAATTGTGTGACCACTAGAGCTATGGCGATTTTGCTACCCAGGATTATTCATCTTCAATGCAGGTAAACACAAATTCATTCACAAAGAGCCCAAAGATTGACTCCCTTACCTATTGAGTAACGACGTGATGAACATTAAGATGATACGGATGCATGCTTGTATAACCAATCTTTGCAAAGTTGGCAAAGGTGTAGTCCTTCAACTTCATACAGGCCTATTTCACACACCGAAGGAACGTGTCCCTTTGCACATAAATAAACAGGTCAAAATTAAATTAAAAGAGAATGAACAAATTCCCTTGGGACGGATATGAGGCAAAGTTAGTGATCATGTGACCCAGGGTTGTACACAAGTGTCTTTAACAGCCGCTCAACAGACTGGGCTTAATGGTAAATGCATTTGAATATTAGAGACCTCCTTCAAAGAAGGATTACTGATGCCTGCCTTGTCACTTGAATATTAATTTAGTTTTCAAAATGCACAAGGGTTACATTGTAAACTGTAGTGGTTCCAGGATTGACAGCAGCCCAGGAACTCATGGACCAGGAAATTATAAAACATCATCCCACTCTCACCATGTATCACTTTCTTTGAGTATGCGTTTGACTGTACCGCACCACATTACCTTCAGTGGGATTGTATTGTGGGATTTGGGAGCTGATTTGTTATCCTTCACAGCCGAGTGTATCCTCATGTAAGAGCCACACATCATGGTGCAAGATCCTACTGGAGCCATTCAGCACGCTGATACAAAAACAAGGGCACACATAAAACTTAGATATCTTGCCAAATCTGTATTCTGGCCTAGAATCATATAACAGCTGTGTGGTATTCTGTAGCCCTGCACCCCAGAAGAGCACAGCAAATATAAATCCCTGATCATGTTCGATGTCTCAGGGTCATAAACAGGGAACCATCATTCTGTTTACTTTTATTCAATACAAAAATATATATCAAGTACAAATACAATTCCATAACACAAACTTTAAAGAACAATTTGATGTGAAGGGGGTTAGTATGTGCACAATTAAATGAACATCTTACTCTTGCGAAACGTCATATGTGCAACATTTTTCAAAAATACTCTTCTAAAAAGATTGCCGAACAATCTTCACAGTTTACATACATCTAGTTATCCCAGCCATCACTCCACAAAGCAGCTGCGCACTCAATGTTTCCATAAAGCTCCTGCACAACTGAAGCAACTTGCAAGGTGACCCTTATAGAGTCCTCCATGCTCTGACAGGAGTAGTGGCTCCATTCAATGGTGGCAGCCACATCACTTGTTGTGATGAAGGGGTCCTGCATAGCCACAGTTCTTTCCCTGCAATCTGTCGATTGGCCGGGTCCAGGACATATGGAGCCTATCCAGGAGAGCAGACCGGTGAAGCCGACCCCCTGTGAAGGCCCAAAATTAAGGCCATTGTCTCCTGTCTGGCAGTTATCCCATCCATCACTTCACAAAGCAACTGCACACTTGATGTGCATTTTATGAAGTTGGAAGGACATCTCCAGCTCCTGTGCAAATAAAGCAACCTGCAAGGTGTCCCCTGCAGAGTCCTCCATACTCCAACTGGAGCAGTGGCTCCATTCAAAGATGGTGAGTGCATCACTTGTGGTGAAGGGGTCCTGCATGGCTCTGGTTCAGCCCCTGCAATCTGCCGATTGGCGAGCAACCGAGCATATGCAACCTATCCAGGGTTGCAAGCCGGTAAAGCCAGCCACCTGTGAAGGCCCACGTTTAAAGCCATTGTCTACTATCTGGGCTTGTCTGGGCATGACCGGCGCCTGGTCCCATCCTCCGAACAGAAATAGACCTGCCCTGCTTCTGAATGTTGTGTACACTACTGGCTTCAAAGGCTGGCACTGTAAGAATGTATCCAGCTTTGCCAAGGCACTGGAGGTGCCCCAAGGCTGGCAAGAATGTTATATCTATCCTGCTGTGTTTGGAACAAACATGTATCTCAACAGCTGCAACAGTATTGTGTCTGGTTCCCACCACAAGTCCCTTCTCCTGCCTTTACCTCACGTTCAAACAAACAAGCCTGAGTTCCTTAAAAATGATCATTCTGCGGAGGCCACTTCTGCACTACACAGGCCCTACACCACCTTGCCACCCCTCATGCTCTTTCTTCCACGGCATCGCTAGACATTACTTCATGGGTTTACTCCTTCCCACACACGGCCAGACTATGCTTCTTTGCTCGTTGGCACTGAGCCCTAACCCCCAGACACCACCCACACCCATTATTTCTAATACCCCAACAAACAGCTATGGTACCGAGCCACAAGCAGTATTCCACCTACATCAAATAGCCATTCGCCCTCCCCTTGTTGCCCTACATTTGGCCTACTAGGCTCAAGCCACTAGGATCTGGAGCCCAATGTGCTCTACCTGCAGAAGCGGAGTAAGTTGGACCTCTCTTTTCATTGCTTGGTTAACCCTCACTTACGAAATCTCCATGCTAGAACACTAAAACTACCAACTCTACTAACTGATCGCTCTATCCCTATAATAGGTGAACACAGGCGTGCCCGACTCGGTTCCTGCATTACATCCCTGACCAAACTATCAAGCTACACCACTCTCCTGCCCTCAGCGCCCCTCTGGCACAAACAAAACAGCTGGCAGCACATATTGTGCTTTGCTACATGTATGTTTACTGGGAGAACATGCCATTGAGATCCACACAGCATTCTTTACCACAATCTCTGCCAGCTGTCCATCCCTGAATCGTGGCTCCACAGTGCTTCAGGGCCTCAGCTCGCCTTATTCATCCCACCAAACTAAACCATACACAGAGCAGATCGAGTAACCACCTCACGAAGTGGCATCATTCTTATTGCTAAAATGGGAAATGTATGAAAACTAGGAGAAAAAAATGCTGAATGCGCGATTACTGCACATTCAGGAAAGATCTAAAAAGTTGAATCACATTATAGAGAATGGGGCTGCGGGGGTGTCCACCGCTTCTCATGTCCAGTATAATGGGATCAGGGGTGTTTCCCCCGCTTCCATTGTAAGGAGTACAGCATTAATCTACATTCATTTTGGATTGAACGTCTTTTACCATCTCATTGCATCCTACTTTCCTGTGTCCTGTGCTCGCATTATCTCTTGAGAGATTTCCAAAAACGAAAGCATCACAAAAAATGTCACGTCAAAAGAAAGTATACATGCGTATACGCATTTAATTTCTTTTTTTATTTGCAAAACTCAATTTAATTTAATTAATGTAAGCAATCATTTACACATAACGTGTTCCGTATCAAAAAAGCTTGATTGGACATTTTCGTCAATTCTGACATTTATACTTTTTCCGCTGCAAGTATTTTTGCCTTGATTTTATCACATAGATCCGTGAAAATGTTTTTACAAATCAGACCCATCCCGCCATCCTTGGCTATGATATACTGTTACTGAAACTCACCACCAACCCCCAGTCTACCTACAACTTGCTTCGCCTATACCGCAAGCCAAACTCCATGAGCAATCTGGAAATTGATATCCCCCTTCTGATTACCACATTCATGAAACCAACAACCAAATTAATTACTCTTTGTCACTGCCAAAAGCTCTCTTGTTCATCGCTTCCTCTGCCTATCCACTTCCCACTTGCCACTCTTCCTACTCTTCTTCAGCTAGACACCTCAGAGGTATCTCTGACCCTTCTCACATATTCTCTACTTACATTTCCAAAACTGGAGCAGCAGGTCACCTTAACCTCCTAAATATTATGAACATCAGGCACCTCCTTCCTTTTAACACCACCAAGCATCTCTTACCCTCTCTTGTATTCTCTAAACTGGACTACCGTACCAGCATCCTCTTTGGTCTCTCCAATTATGCTTTCTGTCCTCTAGACAAGATCATTAACTTTTCTACCAGGACTATCTTTGAACTCCCTTACTTCACACCTACTTCCTCGTACCGTAAACAGGCTGGATGGCTGATGATGCAAAACAGGGCCAGCTTTAAATGTTTTCTCCTGGTTCACAAATCTGTCCATAGTAAGGCACTACTGTATCTATCCTCTATCCAACTCTATAAGACTTGTCACAATCTCTGCTCTGCCTCCTTGACTACCATTTTGGCTCCTTGCCCTCCCTGTGCTTCCTCTTGCTTCTGCCCTTCTTCTTGCTCCACTTGCATGCAATTCTCTTCCCCCAGACATCTGAGAAACAGTCCTCATGGATTTGTTGAAATCCAAACTAAAAGCCTACCTCCTCGCCTCCGAGTTATCCTTTTAACCTACCTCTCATCTGCCTGCAAGCTAACATTTTCCCTCGCCTCTAACCTGCCTCTGTCTCTCACTTCCTCTGCCTCTATTCTAGCCCTTCACCCATCATGGTAAGATCCTGAGCACAGCAGGACATACCACCTACCTGTACTTAAAAACACACAATGCCGGTTGTCCTTAATCTATGTATGTCCACTTATGTATTGTACCCAGCGACTGTTCCATTTACGCCCCTCCAAAACCTGGCCAGAATATCCCTCAAACTCACTGTATTGTAAGAAGCTTGCTGCTTCCCCTCAAATCAGATGTATCTATTGTATGTTTTTTGTGATCATAAGAGCATTGTTCCTCCTATATATAAATACATACATAAATAAATACATAATTCTTGGAGATTTCAACCTTACCCTCAATGAATCAGCTGAACCCAAAACTGCAGCTCTCATGTAAGCATTAGTATATATGAACTTCTCACAAATAATCTCCTCCCCCACACACTCCAAAGGGTGTCCACTGTATTGAATACTCACTACCAATGCCACCTCCTGCATCCCGCAAATAGGTTCAGTTCCTTGGTCTGACCACTCACTCATAGACATCAGACTATCCCTCACTAAACTCCCCTCCACTCCTACACCTCCACTGAGGACTGGGTTGGTCTGTAACACCTGTAACCTCACTCATGAGATACTTAAGCCCACTCTCCTGTCCAGGCTCACAGCACTCACAAATCCAAATGACAAGAGCTCCCCAGATCTAGCCAATCTCTACCAACGAGAGACTTATATTGACCATGGACCATCATGCCTCGATTAAAGCCAAAACACCTAAACTGTACAAACCCACCAACATGTGGTTCTCAGAGCATCTTAATACCTTGCACATACACAGAAGAGCCCTTGAACTTCTCTACAGGAAGCACCCCACCCCGCACAACTAAACAATTCTTGCCTCACCTCATGTGACACTAGAATTGCCAATGATGGATCCAACACCAAAGACCATTTTGCCATATTGAGAGAGCTAGACAACCCAATCCCTATTTCCACCCCCACCCAGGCCGACACAACATGGTGTACCACCACCCAAATGGCTCTGTCTAACAAAATTGACAAACTTTGCTGCAAGATCACAGCCATAAATGTACTACTCACGGCCAAATCCTCCCCACGAGTAGTACCAAAGTTCCCACCAGTAGATTTACCCACCTCGCTCCCTGGATACTGTCCTCTCCCTTAAACCCTCCAATTGTAAAGGTGATGACTGCCCAGCTCATATAGTTAAGCTCTGTGCACCCACTCTGACTCCCATTATCACAGACTTTGTTAAGGCATCTTTTTCCACCAACATCTTTCCCATAAGCTTAAAATAAGCTTGGGTCACCCCACTCATGAATAAACAAGCACTCGAGCCAACCCTCCCCACTAACTATCTCCCTATCCACGTTACCCTTTCTTCTCAAAATACTAAACCATCTGGCCTACTCTCAAGTACAATCATTGCTTGAACAACACCTACTGCTAGGACTTAGGTAATGTGGCTTTCATCCTAAACATAGCATGGAAACAGCATTACTCAACTTAAAAATCCAAATGGACCACATTTGCGACTCAGGCATCTTAGATATTCTTCTCCTACTAGATCACTCTGCTGCATTCAAACTTGTTGGCCATGATACCCTCTGCATACACCCCAGTTTGCACTATAACTTCTCACCTGAGTCCACAACTTGGATCACATCTTTTCTTAGTGAACACACCTCTAGAGTGGTCATTGGTGACACAGCAGCTAATCCTATATTGGTGCCCCTTGGTGTCCCCCAAGGTTCTAGCCTCTCACCTACTCTTTACAACACTTACACAAAGCCTCTCTTTGATCTCCTGTATTTCCTCGTAATCATCTATACCAATTTCACAGATGACACCCAAATTCCCATGCCTATAACTGTCAACCATTTTTGTGACTCTGTCATCATAAACAGCATCTATGGCACCATACAAAACTGGATGGCCACCCACAACCTCTGCCTTAATGATGATAAAATGGAGTTGATCATCATAGGTTTGAGGTGTTTTCCACCTTCTGCATTGTTGGCTCTGTAATACCAGTCCTGAAACATGTAAACACCCTGGGTGTGCATTTGGAAGCAAAGCTGACCATGACCAAACACATCAATTTGATGGCCACAGCCCACATGTCAAGACTCCACTCAGTGACCAGACAATTCCTTTCCTCAAGCAACCGACTTACTCTTGCCAGGGCCCTCATCATCACCACATTGGATTATTGCAACAAACACCTCATGGGCACCTCAGTAGCTAACCTGGCTAAACTCTAATTATTACAAAACAAAGTTCTTTGAGCTGCTTTGGGTCTGCACCAATCAGACCACATTTCCGCAACCAGACGTGAGCTACACTGGCTACCCATCAAAGCCTGCATCGATTTCAAAACACTAACTACAGCACACCTGTACATCTGCAAAGAGGTTCCCTGATACCCCAATAAGAGCATTACCCAGAAGTATCATGTGCGCCTGCTAAGATCCTCCACCAGCATCTTGTTACTCACTCTGAAATACAACAAAAAGAGAGCAGGAGGCGTCAGCTTTCGTGTCACTGCGCCAACCTTCTGGAACTCTCTTCTGCCACAGATTAGAAATGAAAAAGCTTACCCAACCTTCAAAAAGCTTGAAAGATCTGGCTATTTGACAAATATGACTAGTTCCCTTATGACCTTTGCCTTCTTCATTTACTTTCTAGGTCTATAGTTAATCAAGAATGACCATTTTGTTAAAAACATGTTTTGGTTCATTACTCAACCAGCAAACGATCCTGACTAGAGTAGGAGATGTAGATGGCTTACTGAGTATGGTTGAATAGAGATGAATCAGGCAAATGTACACAGCTGACAAAGACATTCATGTATCTATGTATTGGAACACACCACTTTCATGAGCAATCGTCACAGACAGCATCACCAGGCATTAGCTAGTGTGTATACCGTTATGGCAATAGTTTCTGGTGGAATTCCTATACAAAGCTGCAGAATTGCACACAAGGACATTACCTCTTCAGTGCTGGATTATCAATTAGGCCAAGTAAGCGCCGGCATATGGGCCCCACTCCTTCAGAAGAAGTAATTGGGTATACAGTCAATGGGTGTGGGAAAATATGATTTTGATGTTTTGTTAAAACAACAGTAGACTTGTTTAAATATGAATATTGCAACTAACTTAGAGTCCAGTCATGTAAATCAGAATGTTATTTATCTGGAAAGGGATGATACATTTCAACAAAGTGACATTGCCAATTGTTCAGATAATCCACAGTAGGAAACTATGATTGCCAAGCACACTAATAACTAGTAAAAATGCCAATGTCTCAGGAAATTACCTCTAATTGTGGCCAATCATTTTCCTTTCACACAAATATAAATACATCAAGTTGAAGGCTGTTCCATCAAACAGCATCAAAAATAGTTTGCACACTGATAACAACATTTGCCCAATACAGGCATGCAAGGGACCCCAAACAAGCATTGAGAAATCACAAGGTAGCTGTAACCACATGCAAACACTGCACCATACAAAACATTATAGGACACTTTGCAAAACAATCTGCATGACCGTTAGCCAATTATTAATGTCAATGTCAACACTCCAAACAGCATGCCACATAGACATTGGACATACATGACATTAAACTTGTTATGATACAGTTGTAGTACACCGTCAATGTACTACAAGATCCCTATAATAGTAAGCTGTCAGCTGCTGGTAAAATTCTAAATTTGATATACTAAAAGTTTTAAACATTTGACTAATTATGGGTCACAAGGTAATTTCCTACATTTTATTTATCGGCTGTGGAGCAAAACTTCATAATTGGAAGTAGAAAGAAATCTTATAACAGCACATTGGTAAGTCTCCACCAATTGTGTTGAAACATATCCAAAAATGACAGAAA
Organism: Ambystoma mexicanum; assembly: GCF_040938575.1. Taxonomy (NCBI): domain Eukaryota; kingdom Metazoa; phylum Chordata; class Amphibia; order Caudata; family Ambystomatidae; genus Ambystoma; species Ambystoma mexicanum. The sequence goes on from NC_090937.1 coordinate 144,130,156, forward strand.
AAAACTAACAAGAAATAAATGCATACAGTATAACGTTGCTTATTTATGCATACCTATGCAAATTATTTTGTTAAAGCAATTGCATTCCAAAAGTGACAAAAGAAGACCTGCTGGAAAAAGGTATATTGGAAACAAGTGTAAAATGTTAATTAATTATGCATGAAGCATTACATGTTATAATAATTCACGGGCAACTTTATACAAGTCAAATTAATCATATGGGCTCTATTGTAACATTTCAAATCAATACTGTAATATACCCTGAGAAAAAGAGTGGTAGATATTGAAACAAAATGATGTAAACTCTAAAGTGAAGCCATTTGAGGAACATGTTAAGGAATGTTTCTAACAACTAGACAATATGCATTTAATCAGATATTTAGGAAATCTGCTATTCCTCTTCTCAGATAACAAAGTATAACAATATACATTTTCAATAACCCAGTATTTCAAAACCAAGTATTTTAATCTATAAGATATACATAAGGTACACCATGCAATTAATTAAATATCTATTCATCAAATGTCTTCGATTTCTTGAAAAAGTAGAAGTGCAATGAATATAGTATTAGTGTTTCACTATTAAAATGCATGTTTAATTTCTGAATTTCATTCTTAATGATACCCAATCATTTCTAATTAACTTTTATTAGACTATTACTTAAAATAAACCACCTCATTCCCTCATCTAGTAACTCACACATATATCACTGAGGAAAACCCAACTGATAATTATCTAATAAGATTGTACTACAGCACTCTACATAATCATATGTATTTTTGTCCATCAGAAAGACATCAGGGTAACTCTTCATTTTCCATTCATTATTCCAGGACACATGTTCTAAACATTTATCAACCACGTTTCCCTCAGCAGATTTACAGTTCTTACATTATTTTTACTAGATCAATTTCTTTGCAACCTAGTCTAATCTGTTGTTTTTAGTCTTCACATAAAACCGTTATTAGCTAATCATGTGTCCGCTTACACAGTTCATTAGTATATTGTGTAATCTTCCCTGTAATGTTCTTATCTGATAAAGTAAACAGAACATATTTTTTTTAATCAAAAAATCTCTCATTTATTATCCAAGACAAGCTAGTAACAATAAAGCCATTCATTGCATAATGCAAATATAGGCACCATTTTGATCTCATATAACTTAAATAAAGCCATCTTTGTTTGCCCTGAGATCTTTCTTTAAAATGTTATATACTTTTAATGGGAACATTTTCTTTCCTTGCAATATATCTTTGTGCTTCCAAATGTAACTTATAACAATATTTGCAAGGTCCTCCTGCAATTTCCATTGAAAAGTATTTGCATTTCTTACATTACATTTGTGCCTAAATACCCTATTTACAGGTTTTATTGGATTCAATTCTAATTTCAGCTTCAAAATATAATCTATATATAAAGATGTTTGTAAACAAGGTGGGGCTACATAAAAAAGGACCATATTTTCAGTGCTCAAAGTACCATATACCTGTTTCATGTTTAACTGTGGGGGTTTTATGGATTATCGATCTTGAAAGACACTTACAAATTCAGCAACATGGTGATTAAACGAAATAGGATATTAAAGGCATACTTGTTTCAGTCCATTGTCTATGGCTTGTCTTTTTCATTTAAACCACTATTAGGAGCAATTCTTCTTCAAGTCCTTGCATCTATATGTATTATAAGTTCCAGAGTTTCGCATGGAGACATCAATTGCTGTGTTTGCGACAAAAAATATTCCTGACAAGAAAAGATTTGGTTGCACAGGAGGGTGTTGAGGGCATGTAGGTTTTGTAATTCTATGTCATTCGTTGAAATGCTCGTGCATGTGTCTTGGAATGTGACTCTTTGAAAGAGCGGCTCACTTTGCTCTTTTATTCTCTGCTTTGTAAATTTAAAATCCTGTCTTTTGGATATGTATGGCAGCTAATAATGACATCTGTGAGTAATTGTTGGGCATTGGCAGTATTGTGCTTTTTGAAAGATCTGTTTTCTTATTTGAATTAATTGTAATGACAGATTTTTAAAAAAATGTTTTTAGTTATTGATCGATGTATGTTTTTTATTGTGTATGTTTTTATTGTGAACATTTTTTGGATATTGTTGACATTAAACAATATATTAAATAGATGTATTATCCTACAATATTGGATAAAATAGAGGCAAAGGCATAACCACTTATCTAATTTAAATCAAAGAGTGTCGTTATGAACCCCGACACAAGCCTTGCTTAAACCTAAAGACGCCAAATACAATGATATATTCTTCTCTTTATTGTATTTTAAGAAATAGATTATTTAATGTGGCAATATTGCCAGCCATACGTGCAAACTTTATAAAAAAAAAAGAAATAGTTTGGTTAAAAAGAACTATCTTATTTAAATCTGATCATTTATAAAAGTCTTCTCAAGAATACTGTTATCAAAATCCTTTACAGATGGATCTTGTATCACTATTAAACTATAAGTCTTAGCATGATAAATTTTTCCTAATTTAAATATTGGTATCATTATATTTTGTTACCAATTATATGGAATAGACCTAAGATTACATACATTTTCAATAGAAATACAAAGTTTCGAGCCCTAAAAGATAGATGTATGTGCATACTAATCATTACTACTTTATCAGTACCCATGGCACTAGATATTTGTATTACTTTTATGATTTCTATAAGTTTATCTTCTGTGCAGAATTCAGAGGCCTCCTCGTCTATGCTAATATGCTTCTATATTCTACATGTTTTCCTGATTTATATAACTAAGTAAAAAATTGTTCCTAATAGTCAGGCCATAGTCCTGATTCTTTTATTGTGCTTGGTACATGTAAGCCACTGTTAAATACATTTCAAAATGTTTTAGGGTTATTGTATTCAGTTTCATTGATTAGTGTAATATAGTTCATTTCATGAATGTGTTCTTTTTCCAATGTAAACATATTTTAACTGTTCACCCTTTCCATATTCACCTTATAGCTACTACCTTGATTTGTATATAATATTATGGTTTCTAAATTCAAAAGTGGCTTTCCTTGTTTCACTTATCATTATGTGAAATGCCAATCTCTCTCCTACTAATATTTTTTAAATCAGGTAATCAAACACTTTCTTTGATGTGAGATATAAATGTTTGTACATGTTTGTAATCATTTAACATACCTTTTAGGGACATCTTATATTTCATAACACTTTTCCATCTCTGTAATGTATAATAATCAGACACAGTTTTTTCCTCACCATCACATACTTGAGTTTTGATTTATCTCAATATGTTAATTTGTTAACTATGTGGATTTCAAACCACAACAGTCCCAATTTTGCTGGTAATTAATTACAAGGTGGTCACTTTCTGAAGTACATTAAACTTAATGGTGCTTGTGTATAACATCTTATAGATAAGGTCAAAAGATCTAAGACACATTTTGCATTAATTTTAATATTGGTAAAATGAGTGGGTTATCTTTCTCAGTACTCCCATTCACAATTATAAGTTAGATTCACCATTTAAAATATACAGCACCACACCTCTTCTATTATATCTAAATCTAGTTCAAGATACGTTAAGGATATAGAGGGTAATTCATAGAATTCAGTGGACAAGTGGCGCACGTGGCTGGCGCACAGTGTGTACATGCTAATTTCTGCACCAGCCGCGTGCGCTAAAATCCATTTCCGCGCACAGCGTATTCATGGATTTTAGTTTCCAAAACCAGCCGTGGCGAGGACTACCCGTGCACCATGCACAGTGCACAAATCCCGTACATGGCGCACAGGCCCCCAACGACGAAAATTCCTGTAAAACTCCCCACGCACCCCTCCGAATACACGTACCCCACTGCACGGGGAGTGTCGCACGCGATAGGAGCGGGTACATGTATAACAGGGGTTCGCGGGAAGTTTCACACGCGAAATGCCCTGTGCGAGTGGGGTATGTGTATTCCTGGGGTGCACAGGAAGTTTCACACGCGATTGGAGAGGGGAACGTGTATTTCGGGGGTGCGTGGGAAGTTTCACACATGATAGGCCCTTTGCGCGTGTATTCCTGGGGTGCTCGGGAAGTTTCAAACGTGATTGGAGTGGGGCATGTGTATTTCGGGGGTGTGTGGGAAGTTTCACACGTGATAGGCCCTGTGCGAGTGGGGTACGTGTATTCCTGGGGTGCGCGGGAAGTATCACATGAGAAATGCCCTGTGCGAGTGGGGTACGTGTCTTCCTGGGGTGCGCGGGAAGTTTCACACGCGAAATGCCCTGTGCAAGTGGGGTATGTGTATTCCTGGGGTGCGTGGGAAGTTTCACACGTGATAGGCCCTGTGCGAGTGGGGTACGTGTGCTCCTGGGGTGCGCGGGAAGTATCACATGCAAAATGCCCTGTGCGAGTGGGGTACGTGTATTCCTGGGGTGCGCAGGAAGTATCACACGTGAAATGCCCAGTGCGAGTGGGGTACGTGTATTCCTGGGGTGCGCAGGAAGTTCACACGTGATAGGCCCTGTGCGAGTGGGGTACATGTATTCCTGGGGTGCACGGAAAGTATCACACGCAAAATGCCCTGTGCGAGCGGGGTATGTGTATTCCTGGGATGCGCGGGAAGTATCACACGCGAAATGCCCTGTGCGAGTGGGGTATGTTTATTCCTGGGGTGCGTGGGAAGTTTCACACGCGATAGGCCCTGTGCAAGTGGGGTACGTGTATTCCTGGGGTGCGCGGGAAGTTTCACACACGATTGGAGAGGGGAAAGTGTATTTCAGGGGTGCGCAGGAATTTTCACACGCGATGGGCCCTGTGTGCGTGTATTCCTGGGGTGCGCGGGAAGTTTCACACGCGATTGGAGCGGGGTACGTGTATTTCAGGGGTGCGCGGGAAGTTTCACACGCGAAATGCCCTGTGCGAGTGGGGTACGTGTATTCCTGGGGTGCACGGGAAGTATCACACGCGAAATGCCCTTTGCAAGTGAGGCTACGTGTATTCCTGGGGTGCGCTGGAAGTTTCACACGCGATAGGCCCTGTGCGAGTAGTGTACGTGTATTCCTGGGGTGCGCGGGAAGTATCACATGCGAAATGCCCTGTGCGAGTGGGGTACGTGTATTCCTGGGGTGCACGGGAAGTTTCACACGCGATAGGCCCTGTGCGAGTGGGGTACGTGTATTCCTGGGGTGCATGGGAAGTTTCACACGCGATAGGCCCTGTGCGAGTGGGGTACGTGTATTCCTGGGGTGCACGGGAAGTTTCACACGCGATTGGAGAGGGGAACGTGTATTTCGGGTGTGCGCGGGAAGTTTCACACGCGATAGGCCCTGTGCGAGTGGGGTACGTGTATTCCTGGGGTGTGCGGGAAGTATCACACGTGAAATGCCCTGTGTGAATGGGGTACGTGTATTCCTGGGGTGCGCGGGAAGTTTCACACGCAATAGGCCCTGTGCGAGTGGGGTACGTGTATTCCTGGGGTGCGTGGGAAGTTTCACACGCGATTTTGCTGTCAGAGTGGGGTACATGATTTTCAAGGATGCGCGGGGAGTCCTACACGTGAATTGGCAGTGTGGGTCCTCCCAGGTGTTCCCTCTACACCCTCCACGGCCCCTGCAGGCAGCCCACACCACAGGGGACTACCCTGCACCCATGGTCATGTCCCATAGGCAGCCCATCCACCATGGGCATGCCCCCCAGCCAAGCCACATGTCACCTTGCACTACTGATCACCAACTCATGTTCCCCAGCACCCCCACCCCTCAGCAGTCAGGGGCACCTGCCAGCAGGCCCCCACTTATGTCCCACACATGTCCCCCAGCACCCCAACCCCCCAGCAGTCAGGGGCACCTGCCAGCAGGCCCCCACTCATGTCCCCCTGCATCCCCACCCCCAGCAGTCAGGGGCACCTGCCAGCAGGGCCCCACTCATGTCCAACTCATGTCCCCAGCATCCCCACCCCCCAGCAGTCAGGGGCACCTGCCAGCAGGCCTCGACTCATGTCCCCCAGCACCCCCACCCCCCAGCAGTCAGGGGCACCTGCCAGCAGGCCCCTACTCATGTCCCCCTGTACCCCCACCCCCCAGTAGTTAGGGGCACCTGCCAACAGGCCCCCACTCATGTCCCACTCATGTCCCCCAGCACCCCCACCCCCTAGCAGTCAGGGGCACCTGTCAGCAGGCCCACACTCATGTCCCACTCATGTCCCCCAGCACCCCCACCCCCCAGCAGTCAGGGGCACCTGCCAGCAGGCCCCCACTCATGTCCCCCTGCACCCCACCCCCAGCAGTAAGGGGCACCTGCCAGCAAGCCCCCACTCATGTCCCCCAGCACCCCCACCCCCCAGCAGTCAGGGGCACCTGCCAGCAGGCCCCCATTCATGTCCCACTCATGTTCCTCAGCATCCCCAGCCCCCAGCAGTCAGGGGCACCTGCCAGCAGGCCCCCACTCATGTCCCACACATGTCCCCCAGCACCCCCACCCCCAGCAGTCAGGGCACCTGCCAGCAGGCCCCCACTCATGTCCCTCAGCACCCCCACCCCCCAGCAGTTAGGGGCACCTGCCAGCAGGCCCCCACTCATATCCCTCAGCACCCCCACTTCCCAGCACTCAGGGGCACCTGCCAGCAGGCCCCCACTCATATCCCTCAGCACCCCCACCCCCCAGCAGTCAGGGGCACCTGCCAGCAGGCCCCCACTCATGTCCCCCAGCACCCCCACCCCCAGCAGTCACTGGCATCTGCCAGCAGGCCCCCACTCATGTCCCCCAGCACCCCCATCCCCCAGCAGTCAGGGGCACCTGCCAGCAGGCCTCCACTCATGTCCCCCAGCACCCTCACCCCCCAGCAGTCAGGGGCACCTGCCAGCAGGCCCCCACTCATGTCCCCCAGCACCCCCACCCCCAGCAGTCAGGGGCACCTGCCAGCAGGCCCCACTCATGTTCCTCAGCACCCCCACCCCCCAGCAGTCAGGGGCACCTGCCAGTAGGCCCCCACTCATTTCTCCCAGCACCCCCACCCCCCAACAGTCAGGGGCACCTGCCAGCAGGCCCCCACTCATGCCCCACTCATGTCCCCCAGCAACACCACCCCCCAGCAGTCAGGGGCACCTGCCAGCAGGCCCCCACACATGTCCCCTTACCCCCACGTCATGACGATCCTCAATCATGGGCCTAATTGCCAGCCACATCACACCCCACGCAACCCCAGCCCAAAGACCCAACCAAGTATTGTATCCACCCACATAGAAATGCACATTACATGATACAACCCGAATGGCAAGTATGTAAATGAACACATGTCCGTCACACACACACAATGGGTGCAAGTGAATGTGAAAACCCACATCATGACATGCATGAAATCAATGAGAGAATACCACACATCGAAGTATGAAACAAAAATGTATTGAAACCAAAATGAATGTAATGAAAAGAAAACACACAATAATGTGAAGAAGAAATAAAACACAGCATGTCCAGAAAATAATCAAAAATATGAAATCAGAATCCAAAGAAATCCAAATGAAAATGTGTCCAAAGTCTCAGTCAAACAAAGCAAATCCAACGGAAAAAAATAAGTGAAATACATTGCTCCATGGTGAAATGAAAAAAATAAAAATAAATCCACTGTTCAACTATATACAAATCACCAATCCAGGGTCCATGAGCCCAACAAATTAAATGAAACCTACAAAAAAGACTACCTAATAAAGAACTATATACAAAAATGTGGTGCATTGTCCAATCGCCCCAAAATAAACAAAAACAGAATGGAAACTTAAAACTATCTAACTATTTACAATGGCAGCAGGCTAGTCCAACGGCTCACTTATTGATGTCCCGGGCCAGGGCATCATCGAACTCCCGCTCAATGTCCTGGAGGCGTTCCTCTTCCATGGCCCAGAGGGTTCGCAGGGACGACAACATGTTCACCTCCAACTCCCTGTGAATTGCCTCGAGGCACTCGGCCCGCCTCAGGGCCCTCCGCATGGAGTTCTCCGATATGACCATTGTGAGCCGTGCCTCTTCCCCCCGCTGCCGCTCCGCATCTATGGCGTGGCCCAACCGCTGCCACACAGTAGACACATGATATATCTGGGGTCCTCCTGCCCTATGGCCAATGCCTGCCCCTCCGATGTTGAATGCCCCGAGCCATCATTGCTCCCACCATGTTGCTGCTGCTGTGCCTGCGCCCTGGCTCTTGCTGCCTGCACGTCCTCCTCCGGCTGGGGTGCAGTTGTTGTAGTGGCCACCCCTGCTGGACGTCCGACTCCCGACTGTGGCAGGGATGTGTCCTCCACCAGCCTGGCCGCTGGGTCAGGGGCAGCTCCACAGGGTACCCAGGTGACACATGGGTGTGAAGATGGCATGGAGGACGACTGGCGCGTAGGGTGTTCAGGTGAGGAGGGGGTCGCAAGAAGGTCCAGCACACAGAGGAATCCAGCACCGCTGACCCGTCCCAGTAGGTCAACGTGGTCAAAGAGGCATGCGAGACGACGTGCAGTCTCTCCACGAAAAGACTGCAGGTCACCTCGCATGCCCCGTTGATGCAACGCTATCCCACTCCCACGTAAGCGCTTCTGTGACGTGACTCGCGCGGGCGTTTCCCTCATGACGAAGGCATAGTGGTACAGCACGCATGGAAAAACTGCACGTCCGAGTGTGGATGCGTGTAATCCGAGGAAAGGTCCTACGTGCGTAAGTGACGTGACGCGCGTGGGCATTTCCATCAACACGGGTGCATGTTCATCGTACATGTCCAAAAACTGCACGTCCGAGTGTCAGCTCGTGTAATTGGAGGAAAGGGCCTTAGCGCGTACACGCGTAAGTGACGCTGTACGTGTGGGCCGCTTTAAAATGTAACTGTAGGACCACATTCCCTTGTACGTGCTTTTCGTGGAGAGCGAGTCGGTGAATTCTGTACTTCTTGTCGGTTCACACGCGATTACTTCACAGCGTTTCAAGTTCGTACTCCCTGTTACCTCTGACAGCGTTCTTTATTTTTTTTGGGCCTGTTTCCTCAAACAGCGTTCACTTCTTCTTTTGTCCTGTCTCCTCAGACAGCGTACAGTTCTTCTTTTGGCTGGGGTGTTGCCTATGTGTATACGCGCATTTTTTCACTTTATTTTTCTAGGCAGGCGGTGTGTCGCACACGCATTTACTAACTGCGCTTGCCCCGTGTGTCGCGTACCCCTTCAGAGGTTATTGTAGGCTGCGTGTAACACGCGTACTCTTGTTTTTGTGTTTCTGGGTGCCACAGCGTAGTGTGGGTTCATTTCTCCACGCACGTGGTCTATGAGGGTTGCATGCACATTACTTTTTGTTTTTGGGGTGCCTGTGCGTTGTGTGACCCATCATCTTCCCTCAGGGGTCACAGACAGTGTTGCTAGAGCACTAGGGTCCGAATTCCATCTAGTACCCTACCCCTTTCAGCCCCAATTGCCCAGGACAATTGTTTACCGCAACTCCCATACGCACAACAACATCAGTGCCATGGTTGTGAGGCGACATAGCGGTAAGGGAGGCAAAGGTGGCTGACCTCCAAAATGTGGGCGTGGTGGGCGCGGTAGGGGACATGGCCAGGATTTGCAGGGTGCCCCTAGACCCCCATGTGTGGAGAACCAATCAGGGACACCCATGCCCCCCTACCCCTGGTTGAGGGAAACGTGGCTGACAACATCCCAGCTCAGCCCTTGTTGGACCAGCTCATTGTGGCACCTGAGACGGCACAGGATGACTCCCAGGCTGACTTCCAGGTCAGCAAGTCGAAGCCACATGTGTTGGTCCAAGTTGGTGTCACAAGGCCACGTGGATCTGGGGCAGCAATATCATCTGCTGCCCCAAGTAGGCATGGTGGGGAGGCTGCAGGGGCAGCTGCAGCTCTATCCACCCCAGCTCTGAGTCTCCCAGCCGGGACAGTGTCGGTCCTGGTCCATCAAACTGACGTTGCCCCTGCCAACATCACACTTCAGCCAATGCCTGCACCAAGACCTATGGTCATTGTGCCTTCGCACACTCCCAGTACCCAGTCCACCTGCGCTTCTGCCCCTACTGACCAGAGCGGCGCAAGCCACTCAGGCTCAGCTCCATCATTGAAGAAGAGGAAAAAGGGTGCTCTGCCACTACAGGCTGAGACCCCAGACACGGCTACACAGTCTGGCACGTCAAGGAAGCCTAGCTTTAATGACTCCGAACTTGATGCACTTGTGACCTATGTGTTGGTACATAGCCGCGAAATGTTGGTGACTGCAGGGTGCAAGAGCACACCTGGTCAACGTAGGGCACACTGGCAGACCATTGCGGACCGCATAAGTGCCCTTGGATTTGTGAGGCGCACAGCTGATGATTGCTACAAGCGGTGGAATGACCTGAAACGCAGAGCAAAGAACAAGCTGACCTCAAATCATGCCGCTACTCTGGTGACTGGCGGTGGGTCTCCACAAGAGGACAACAAACTCACTGAATATGAGTCTGTTGCTGGGACCTTCGTCACAGAGGAACAGATCCAAGGTGTGGGAGATCTACCTGATTACGATGCTTTGTCCGGTGAGTGCCCATGCGTGTGTGTGTAATCCATGTGTATGTTGTTTGGGTGACGGGTTCTGATTGAGAGCCAGGTGAGGGTGTGTACTCCTGAGTGTTATGGGTCACCCATTTGCTTCCTCCCATACATTCACGTGCCTTGGATTTGGGTATGACTGTATCCCTTCTGCCCACAGTTGCCAATTAGGCCCACATTAGTGCACATTACCTTGAACTGTCATCTTGCAACTACATTGTTCAGAAATTGTAAGTGTTCATTCAGGCTGATTGTTTCCACTCTCCCATTTTTGCTATGCATTATTCTGCCCTATTGCAACATATGTGATATGCTTCGGTCGTTGTTTACAGCCCACACTGGGCCACTATTTTTACCTGGTTATGTTAATGATTACACCATTCAGGCCGATGGAGTATTGGGCTGCAGACATTTTTTATTAGGGCCTGTTTGCATGTGGAAGATGAAAGATGTTTCCTGTAATGTTAAAGTGACCAACCATTGATCAGCCCACAATGACTGTGTTATTGGACACTGGATGTGTTTCAGTGTGTGGCACATGCATATTTTGCAACACCATTCAGCATCAATCTTTGCATCATGTCGATGTGACATGGATGTGTGACAGTACTCATTCACTGACATATTGCTGTAGTTTTGTAATTTACCATGGCTATGCTACTTGACATCTGTGTGGTGTCATGTGTCATGTATGTGTATTGGACATGCCACTCACAGCCTGATGTGTGATGCCAGTGCTACCCACCATGCTGCAAATGTGTTGCATTGGCTGTTACAGATGCAGGGTCACACTCCACAGCATCTGATCCTGTTGCTGGGCCAGCAGATCAGAGGGGGAATGCAGTCCTGCAGCCTCGGGCAGTGCCAGCACAGCAAGGTGCAGATCGCCTTGCCCCAAACAGGTGTGGTACCCGTCGACGCGGTGGCCGTGCGCCACCAGGCAATACTGTATGGGAAAACTCCATGTATGGTATGGCAAGCCAACAGGCAGCATCAGTAGAAAGGGTGGCTCAGGCAATGGAGAGGGTGGCCACTTCCATTATCCCCCCTGAAAGGCAGATGGAGCAACAACAGCAGGCAACAGACTCCATTTGCCAATCACACAGGGAAGAAATGTTGGCGTCCAACAGGGACAGACAGGCGGCACTGGAGACTCTGCGCGAATCCATATCAATATATTCCCAGGGCCACAGGGAAGCCCTGAGGGTAGAACTCCAGAACCTCAGGCAGAGTCTGCTTGAACTTGAGGCTTCCTGAAAAGTTAGGGCAGAACAGCAGCTGGAGAAGCTCACACGTTCGCTCTCAGCTGAGCTGCATGCAACACGTGAGGAGATCCGGGCATCACGCAAGGCCATGCGTGCAGAAATGCAGGCAACCCGTGATGTGCTGCATGGGGATCTCCGCACTTTAATCCTCCAGAATCAGACCTTCCAGACTCGCATGCTTGCTGCCATGGAGGAACACACCAGGGGTTTGCATGGGCTGCCTCCCATAGTGCCACCGCCTCCTGATGCAGCAGCAGAGGATGAGCAGAGTGACAGCAGTTCTCCCACAATGGCATAGCCGTGCAGGCCATGAGCCCAAGGAGGTTTTTTTTTTTTTGCAACATCCACGCAGGTGGGTGTTGGTGTGCACCCTGTCCTCGAACCTCCTGGGTGGCCTCCCCCACATCCCCTTGCCCACACATGGCCATTTTTCTTTTTTTTTTTTTTTTTTTACAGTGTGTTGCCTTGTGTGGCTCCCGTGGGCATCCACTGTATTCTGGCTGGGCACATGCAGGCTTATCCTGAGTTTGGGTTAGATGCTTGGGTTTGTGAGAACCACACCCCTCCTGCTTCCCGTTTCCATGGGCTTGCAAAGGGTGTGACCAAGTGACAGTGAATTACACAGTGACGTTGAGCTCCCATGAGCTGTGTGGGCAGTCTGTAGTCAATACTGTGTAGACATCCCTAGTGGATTTTGTTGTTGTATTGTACACTGCATGGTGTATTGATATGTGCTTGTGCATCCATGTCTTCCTCCTAATCTGCAGGTTCCTTCCTCATGTCTTCACAAGGCCGTCTACTTTGCAGAAGCATTTCATGTTGTATGCAGTACACTGAGAAATTTGTGTGGCAGAAACACTCTACAGTTGTAAGGAGTCGATGTGCTGGCGTATTCAGGTTGTAAGACTACCACTACTTGAACTTAGTACTGTCATGTTTTTGCATTTTGCCATGGTGTGTTGCAGCATTGTGTTGGTGGTTAAGTGTTTGGTAATGTGTGCTGTTAGTTATACATTACTGGGAGCATATTGTGTGTGGCCAGTTTCCATTAGGGACAGTGTACTTTGTGACACTTGTGTCAGGTCTTGTGTATTGCTGTGTTTGCTTTCACATTGCATGACATGCCATGGTGTGTTTGGTGGTGGAGCTGGGGAGGGGTTGGGTGACATGGCGCTGTTCTCATGTTGTATTTAGCAAGGGGGTAATGAATTTAGCAGCATAGATGTATGTCTTTTGATGACACAGCATTGGTGGTGTTTGGGGAAGTAGGGATGCACACAATGTAACACTTCCAGGTGACGAATCTTAGGATGGTATGGTTGTGACAGTTGAGTGTCCCTTATGCCATCATCATTGATTGTCAGCTGGTATGTGCCAGGGCTGTGTGCACTCCAGAGGGGTGTGATTTTATGTGAAGTAATTAGCCACCAGCTGCATACGGGCTGCCTCACCACATGCCCTTTCCCCTCCCATGCGCAGTGGGCATGCCTGTGGTTGGGGATATGGGGGCACCACCATGTCCACCGGCAGGCCCCGGCGTGTTGCAACGTTGTGCAGGACACATGCTGCCACTATGATCCTGCACACTACTGGGGAAGCATATAACAGCTGCCCACCAGAGCGGTCAAGGGAGCGAAAGCGTGACTTGAGCACTCCGAATGTGCGCTCCACTATGCCCCGGGTTGCGATATGGGCTGTGTTGTATCTCACCTCGGGTGGCGTGGTGGGGTTCCGAATTGGCGTCATCATGTGGGTGCTCAGAGGGTAGGCACTGTCCCCTATGGAGGTGGTGATGGGTATCATTGGTGGGGTTGTGACATTACTCAGTATCTGACATGCATGCATGTGCAGTGGCATTTATACTCACCAAGCAGCCATGTATCGCCATGCCACCCAGCTTCTAGGTCCAGGTTTAGGGTTGACTTTCTGTAAATTAAACTGTCGTGGGTGGACCCTGGATAGTTGGCATATACTGAGGGGATGATTCCCTTGGCATCACATGCTACCTGCACGTTGATGGAATGCCAGTGCTTGCGGTTTCTATAGATGTGATCAGATGCCCTGGGGGACATAGAGCCACATGGGTGCAATCAATGGCACCTAGCACTTTGGGGAATTGTGCCACCCATAGAAATCCTGGACAGCAGCCTGCCTTTCTGTAGGGGTTCTGGGCAGGTATATGTGCCTGCGGACTGATGGGCGTGCAGTCATGATGGCCAACACCTGGTTTAGGCAGCGTGACTGCGTGGCCTGTGACACCCCCCCCACTATAGCACTTGTCCGCTGAAATGATCCAGTGGCCAAGAAGTGCAGTACATTGAGGACCTTCTCCAGGGGGCTGAGTGCTTGGGAGCACAGGGTGGGTACTGTGAGGTCATCCTCCCACTCACCCACCAGGTCGAGTATTATGTGAGGTGGAAACCTGTACTTTCCATACACCTGGTCATCAGGCATCCCAAAAAGGCTGGTTCCGGGTGTAAAAATTCTGGGCCTGACTATCCTCCTCCTCCTCCTGCGGTATCCCATGACCACTGCTGCTAGGAATGTTATATTCATCTTGGCATCTGAGCTTGTTTGTTGTTTGCGCGCACTTTTATGCTGCGCGGGTCCACGTACGCCTGCTTCCTGCTGGCGTACGTGTTTCCTTATTAGCGCGTCTTTTTTGGTGCATGGATTAGCCCCGTTCGATTCCATGAATACGTGTTGTAGACGCGCGTGTGGGCGTTCCGTGCATTTGCCACCTGTACTTCCCCTGTGACGCCCACATTTTCACACGTTGTTCCCCATTCCGCGTGTTACGCCCCCTGTTCTGCCTACTTTTGTTGTGTGTGCTGCGCTATGTGCGCTTTCGCTGTACGCTTAGCACACGATGTTTGGAGACATGTGTGCCAGCGTGCGCCATGCAGAATTTTAGCGCACATCCAGGGATTTACACGCACACAGACTTCCATGAATCGCTGTGTGCGGGTTTCGCTGCGATTTCCGCACTTGCACTGCGATTCGCACGCTTTCGCACGCTTGCACTAAAAATTTCAGCACACATTAATTCCATGAATCAGCCTGATAGTCTTAATATTCTTTAACTTTAAAACATTCATTAAAGAATTATCTTTTTTACCAGGAGAAACACATATATATATTTATAATTATAATTGTTAGAGCAACATTTATTTACGTTCTACTAGTAAGTATATAGGTGCAGTCTAAAAATATTTGTTCATGTATTCAAACATAGGGCCTCATTCCAAGTCTGGCAGTTCCAGAAATACAGGTGCCGGTAACAACATACCGCCACCCTTTCTAGACCTCCAGACTACGAGAATGCCTGCCCGGAGTACCAGCCCCTGCAGGCATGGTTTTCACAGGAGCACCAGCACTATCCACAGGATTAGGGACTTACAGTGTCCGCTGCCTGACATCCCGGGCCGGCGGGATTTTTCCCAGTGGCACCGGGATACCAGGTGGCGGAAACAGTGTAACAAGGTCACCGGAAACTCGCCGGTAGAACTGGCGGGTTACCGCCAACCTTGTAATGGAACCCATAGTCTGTTATAAACAAAGTACATAATCATCAACTGGGTCTTACATACTTTTATTTTGTATCTAGTTTATTATAAATGAAAACAGAGTCCGGATCTATGCTCTTATTAGACCGCCTCTACTTTATATAAATTCCAATTGTGTACTTCCTTTAAAATAGCTCTTGGGTAAAGCCCAGGAAACTGTTTGGATCTGTGCTCCTATTACACGCAGTGGTCTCCTGTCTCCTAAATCCCGCACCCGGTGCCATCTCCTTGGAGGGAGAAAGAGCAAGTGGAGGAAATAAACTGGCTGGCTGACATTTGCAGAGAAGACCTAGGGTAAAGCCCAGCAAACTGGAGCTGTTCTGAGTGATGTGGTGGCTGTCGCCTGGAATTTATTTTCACTCATGTGCACGGAACTATGCTGTCAAGGAGCAACATTACCATAAGTTTGAAGGCAGATTCTTTATTGAATATGTCTTGGGCGCTGATTCTGCTTTTATTTTTTTTTATCCGCTCACTGCTACTGCCTGTGACTGAAATCAGACACTCAAATACAGTCAGTCAAATATACTTTTATTCGGTTTTGACCTTCAAGTTCCAAGATACAGTTATTATAGAACAACAGCATATTTCATACAAAGTCATCAATTTAACAGTATTTTCGGTAGGAGAATAGATACAGGGTCATTTCGAATTGGGCAGTAACCCTTAAATCCGGCAGTAACCCTATTACCAACGTATTTAAGGGTCCGCCTAGTCATGAGTCTGGCAGCATTTACCTCCAGCTCTAAGCTGAGGGTAAAAGCGCCAACTTAACGCCTATTTTTGGGCGCAATTAGCACATCCCTATTGGCAATGCCAGCAAGGATGATTAAACATCATACCCTTATGAATAAGGGCTTGGTAGATGATGAGTGTAACACTGCTACAATTAGGCTAACAAAGTAGCTAAAGAACTCACGAACAATTGATAAGCAACACACCTGGAGAAACCAGTATAAGGCTAAAAGACACATTTCTTGAGAACAAATGGGTTGATCTATTGCACGCTTGTTGCACGGGCGTCTCTGTGGCTTTCTGGAAATTAGTTGTGGGTGAGGCACTGAACACAGCAGGCACTTTACAATGTTTAATATCCCCAAACATATGGCATTCACACTTCAGTGAATTATATAGGGAAAAGCGCACAGAAGCCCAGTAGTGATGTACCAGAGTGGAGGAATGTATTCTGCTGTGGACCCCTATGCACTGGTAATGGTGAGGGAGGTGGAGACACTCTCAAGGACTTGGGTGCCAGCAAGACCCCTGGCCCTGATGAAATTCCTATTGATCTCTGTAAGGATAACATAAAAATATGGCCACCCATCCTATGCCAAGTTTTGAATTCATCTATTGAAACTGGTGTGATCCCTCAATTGTGGCTCTAGGCAGAAATTGCTTGCATTTACAAAAAAAGTTATAAGTCCGAGACAGAGAATTATAGACTATTTTCTCTGCTGCACTAACATATATGCTATGGTTCTGCTTACCCATCTGTAAAAGAGGACTAGCAAAGGTGATGTTATTAGTTTTCTACAGGCTGGCTTACAGCAGGATGTAACCACAGTCGATCAGTGCTTTAGGCTGGTCTTATTTCTTACTAAACATACTATTCTCAGCCGAGTCAAGGTCTATGCAATATTTGTCGACCTACAGATGTCCTTTGAATGCATCTCAAGAAGACTATTGTGGGACGTTAATTTGAAAAAGGTATCCCTGGGAAGTTGCTGTCCAATATTAGATCTCTCTACACACACAATAAGACAACAGCTAGGTGGGGTTTGGGGGAGAGCTCACTGAGCAAGTTGAAAGGGGGCACAGCAGGGGTGTGTGCTGCCCCCATTTCTGTTCTGCCTTTATATTGATGAGATAATTTCCAAGTTAGTGGCACAGTGTTGTGACTGCCCTAAACTGGAATTGGACAGGTTCGCTGCGCTATTCTTTGGGGATGACGCAGTGATCCTGACATCCTCACTGATGGGCCACATGCACAACTTGGCTATTTTTGTCAGCAAATGTAAGGAAATGTGTCTTTAGTTCAACAAGGAAAAAAGTAAAGTCATGGAGTTTAGGCACAGGTCTGTGAAATGTCCCAAATTAAATATCCAAATTCGGTGCCACACTCTAGAGCAATTATCAGCATACCTGGGGATCAGATTTGCAGAAAAACTGGGCTGGTCAAATCACCATCTTAAAGTGACTGTAACTATGGATACATATTGTGGAGGCATCAGGAGGTCCTTTAGCAACCATGGCAGAGAAGTTGTTAAACCAGCTTTGCTTCTTTGCAGAACAGAAACATTAACGGCAACCCTGTATGGATGTGAATTATGGGGCCATATGAAAGTCCAGCCTCTCAGTGTGTCTGAAAACAATTTCATAAGGGCCCTGTCAACGCTACCTCTGGGAACACCCAATGCATTTACAGATGGGTGTGCAACCTCCATCCTTGTACTGCAGTTATGGGAACAAAACAATTGTTGTGCTGGGTACGTATTTGGACCAACCCTAATTTAATAAGATATATCTGCCTTGAAAAACCTCATGAGTAGCAATGGTTCAAGTTCTCCCATGCTTTACGTGTGTACATCTAGTGTGAGAGACTGCATTTGACAAACTTATGGAGCTACCCAAAAGCAATGAATACTAGCACCAAAGAACTAGTCAAACCAGTATGTCTTGTGTCTAGGTACAGCCTTATGCAGCAGGAATGTATGAAGCTTAGTCTGGCACCATATATATATAGGTATGAAACCTGTGGCAGGGTAGTAGACTTACCTAGATGTGATTAGACCTGGGTATGCACATGCTCTTTTTATTCAAATGCGAACAAATACTCTGAAAGTTGCATCTGACACTTCTAAATGGAAAGACGCAAATGATCCCAGGTGCCCCACGTGTGGTGCTGTAGTAGAGACAGTTACCCATTTGCTACTTTTTTGTGTTGGTTTTAGGGACTTGAGGAAAACACATCCTCTAACATTGTTTAGGTTGAGGAAAATTAGGAATACACTTTTGGTACTGGAACTTTGTAAGAACACCAGTCATCTTAATGCATTGTTCTTCATCTGGAAATATGTATTCATGTATAACTGATCCTGCTAAATTTGTTTTCTAATAATGATTCAGAGAACAATGTAGGCACACCTTCTAACATATAACCGTTTACTACCTCTCCTTTTAAATCTTTTTTTGTGTTTATTAGATACAAAATTATTTTTAAGCTTTGGATTACAATCATTTGATTAAGTGAAATAACTTGTTCAAGACAACAAATATTGTAATATGCCACATGTACGTCACAGTTGTTCAACTACCCTAAAAATATTTCATGGCGTTTTTAATTTGTGTCACTCCTATATCTTTTGTATTTTTAAATGTTTATGTTTGTTGTAACTCTCCTGAATCAATCAACATGTTTAAGACATTTATTAGAATAAGTGCTTGCATAACTCCCTCAAGATTTGTTTTCTAATAATCACTTTATGGTTGGTTAAATGTTATGTAAACTCTGACTTAAAACAATTACCATAGGGTAAGAATCCAAAACGAATTCCTCAACAGAACATTTAATTTCCTGGGTTCTTTTATTATGCTGTTTCAGTCTTTGTTTATTATCTACATTCTCCTTATATAGAACAATTTCTATTAATGTGGGCAACTCTTCCAAAGATGTATCATTACTTTGATATTGTGTATGTATGCATATAAGGTTTCCTGTTTATATTTGTGAATTGTTATTTTGATTGCTTTATAACCTGATAAATAATATTCTCCATTTTAAGAATCACCAAGGTGACCAAAAGGATCAATAACATCACAGATTGTTCAATGCATGTACTACTTGTTATACAGTGTGGGCAAGGCTCATGATTTCTCAAGTTCTGATATTTTAAGGAGCATAATAAACTTTCTTTATTGAATGTCTATATCTACTTCCTGTTCATTTTTATAGGTTCCATAGTCAATAATCTTTCCTTTTCCTTCTCTCAATTATTTGTAAAACCCTGTTATTTTTGATGGTATTGTGCAGCAGAAATGTGTACAATGGTCAACACTGTAAATGTTTTAAAAACAATTTAGAAGGTAATTCATAGAATTCAGCGCACAAGTGGCGCACGCGGCTGGCGCACAGGTTGCGCGTGCAAATTTCTGCACCAGCCGCGTGCACTAAAATCCATTTCTGCGCACAGCCTATTCATGGATTTAGTTTCCAAAACCAGCCGTGGTGCAGAGTGGCGCAGCGATCCTGCAGCAGTGCCAGTTACGCCCCCAACCCCTCCCCGTGCGCCATACACAGCGCACAAATCCCGTACATGGCGCACAGGCCCCCAACCACGAAACGCCTGTAAAACTCCCCACGGACCCCTCCGAATACACGTACCCCGCTGCACGGGGAGTGTCACACGCGATTGGAGCGGGTACGTGTATAACAGGGGTTCGCAGGAAGTTTCACATGCGAAATACCCTGTGCGAGTGGGGTACGTGTATTCCTGGGGTGCGCGGGAAGTTTCAAACGTGATTGGAGAAGGGAACGTGTATTTCAGGGGTGCGCGGGAAGTTTCACACGCGAAATGCCCTATGCGCGTGTATTCCTGGGGTGCGTGGGAAGATTCACATGTGATTGGAGCGGGGTACGTGTATTTCGGGGGTGCGCGGGAAGTTTCACACGTGAAATGCCCTGTGCTAGTGGGGTACGTGTATTCCTGCACCCCCACCCCCCGGCAGTCAGGGACACCTGCCAGCAGGCCTCCACACATGTCCCCCTGCCCCCATGTCATGACGATCCTCAATCATGGGCCTAATTGCCAGCCACATCACACCCCACGCCACCCCAGCCCAAAGACCCAACCAAGTATTGCATCCACCCACATAGAAATGCCCATTACATGATACAACCCGAATGGCAAGTATGTAAATGAACACATGTCCGTCACACACACACAATGGGTGCAAGTGAATGTGAAAACCCACATCATGACATGCATGAAATCAATGAGAGAATACCACACATCGAAGTATGAAACAAAAATGTATTGAACCCAAAATGAATGTAATGAAAAGAAAACACACAATAATGTGAAGAAGAAATAAAACAGAACATGTCCAGAAAATAATCAAAAATATGAAATCAGAATCCAAAGAAATCCAAATGAAAATTTGTCCAAAGTCTCAGTCCAACAAAGCAAATCAAAGGGAAAAAAATAAATGAAATCCATTGCTCCATGGTGAAATGAAAAAAAATAAATAATAAATCCACTGTTCAACTATATACAAATCACCAATACAAGGTCCATGAGCCCAACAAATGAAATGAAACCTACAAAAAAGACATACAAAAATGTGGTGCATTGTCCAATCGCCCCAAAATAAACAAAAACAAAAAGGAAACCTAACACTATCTAAATATTTACAATGGCAGAGGGCTAGTCCGACGGCTCACTTATTGATGTCCCGGGCCAGGGCATCATCGGACTCCCGCTCAATGTCCTAGTGGCGGTCCTCTTCCGTGGCCCCGAGGGTTTGCAAGGACGACGACATGTTCACCTCCAACTCCCTGCTAATTGCCTCGAGGCACTCGGCTTGCCTCAGGGCCCTCCGCATGGAGTTCTCCGCCCTGACCATTGTGAGCCATGCCTCTTCCGCCCGCTGCCGTCCGCATCTATGGCGTGGCCCAACTGCTGCCACACGGAAGACACTTGCCCCTCCGATGTTGAAGGCCCCGAGCCATCATTGCTCCCACCATTTTGCTGCTGCTGTGCCTGTGCCTGCACCCTACTCTTGCTGCCTGCACGTCCTCCTCCGGCTGGGGTGCAGTTGTCGTGGTGGCCACTCCTGCTGGACGTCCGACTCCCGACTGTGGCAGGGATGTGTCCTCCACCAGCCTGGCCGCTGGGTCAGGGGCAGCTTCACAGGGTACCCAGGAGACACATGGGTGGGAAGATGGCATGGAGGACGACTGGTGCGTAGGGTGTTCAGGTGAGGAGGGGGTCGCAAGAAAGTCCAGCACACAGAGAAATCCAGCACCAGTGACCCGTCCCAGTAGGTCAACGTGGTCAAAGTGGCATGCGAGACGACGTGCAGTCTCTCCACGAAAAGACTGCAGGACACCTCGCATGCCCCGTTGATGCAACGCTATCCCACTCAGGACAGGCTCAGCACGGTCCCGGATAGCCACGTCCGCAGGGAGAGGAAGGCCAGTTGTCGTGCGCTCATCCCCTCCCTGAAAACGGGTCTGGACGTAGGCATCCCTGCTCGTGCCAGATGATGCAGTGACAGGATCAGGGACAGGATTACACACAGGCACCTCCGCGGCGGCCTCTGCTGCCTCCTGTCCCTGCCCCTGCACTGCACCACTAGCACCAGTGGAATCCCCACCTCCATTCCATCTAGTACCCTACCCCTTTCACCCCCAATTACCCAGGACAGCTGTTTACTGCAACTCCCAACGCGCAACAACATCAGTGCCATGGTTGTGAGGCGACCTAGCGGTAAGGAAGGTAAAGGTGGCCGACCTCCAAAAGGTGGGCGTGGTGGGCGCGGTAGGGGACGTGGCCAGGATTTTCAGCGTGCCCCTAGACTCCCATGTGTGGAGGACCAATCAGGGACACCCATGCCCCCCCCGGTTGAGGGAAACGTGGCTGACACCATCCCAGATCAGCCCTTATTGGACCAGCCCAGGTGGCACCTGAGCCGGCACAGGATGACTCCCAGGCTGACTTCCAGGTCAGCAAGTCTAAGCCACGTGTGTCGGTGCAAGTTGGTGTCACCAGGCCACGTGGATCTGGGGCAGCGATGTCATCTGCTGCCCCAAGTAGGCAGGGTAGGGAGGCTGCAGGGGCAGCTGCAGCTCTATCCACCCCAGCTCTGAGTCTCCCGGCCGGGACAGTGTCGGTCCTGGTCCATCAAACTGACATTGCCCCTGCCAACATCACACTTCAGCCAATGCCTGCACCAAGACCTATGGTCATTGTGCCTTCGCACACTCCCAGTCCCAGTACCCAGTCCACCTGCGCTTCTGCCCCTACTGACCAGAGTGGCACAAGCCACTCAGGCTCAGCTCCACCTTTGAAGAAGAGGAAGAAGGGTGCCCTGGCACTACAGGCTGAGACCCCAGACATGGCTACACAGTCCGGCACGTCAAGGAAACCTACCTTTAATTACCCCGAACTTGATGCACTTGTGAGCTATGTTTCGGCACATAGCCCCGAAATGTTGGTGACTGCAGGGTGCAAGACCACACCTGGTCAACGTAGGACACACTGGCAGACCATCGCGGACCGCATAAGTGCCCTTGGATTTGTGAGGCGCACAGCTGATGATTGCTACAAGCGGTGGAATGACCTGAAACGCAGAGCAAAGAACAAGCTGGCCTCAAATCATGCCGCTACTCTGGTGACTGGCGGTGGGTCTGTGGAAACAGAAAAATAATACTAGGCCGGGAAGCCCAGAAAGAAACACACCAACACAGGTTACAAAGAACATACAAATGCTTTATTTAAAAGCTACAACAGTTACCAAGTCAATTGACAAACGGACAGCTATTCGGCTCTCAGAGTAACATAAAGAACTTCAACGAGGGTTCGATGTGTTAGTGAGAGAGACCGCACATTGAAATACGTGGGTCTTTTATACAGTTTGTCCAGCCCTTGGCCAACCCTCTCGCGGGTTAACCATTCTATGAGCCGGGCCTATGGGTTCCTTGCCAGGTCAATCCTGTAATATATGCATTTCGATTAGTTTCACTGATATAACTGTACATTTACATATAGGTCAAAGGTAGGACAGGGTGTCAGTTCGCGACCCCGACAAGTGGCCTGCAGGCATATTAATTATTCATGTGTACGGAGGTCACAACGGCCAGAATCTTACTCAGAATGTCATTCGGACTCCATTTTGATGTTCAGGGTGACTTCCATATAACAAGAGAACCTAAAATGGCGGCTTAATCCAAGATGGCGACTTACATTACTTTCTCTAAGGTCAAGACCTTGCCGTGGAGTTTATTTGCATATGATGTTTAGACAACTTGGCGTAGGCCAATATACATACAATTGGTGCGATAGGAGGCATAATATTGTTTCAATTCCGACAAACCCTCCTTTTGGCCTATGCCAAGTGCTAATTTCATTTCTAATATCTTTGTAAATAACTCCATGCATTGTCGTTCATACATCCTGAATCATTATCTGTAATATCTATAGCCATTAGGTCGTTCATCAGAACCTCTTGTAACACAAACTCTTTAGATGCTGTATCTGGGGCATACATTTTGTGCCCTATTGTGCTCACTGCCTGAGCACAACATCCCCCTAGCATTGCACATATACTAGGTAGACATTGGAAACAGCAACAAAGGAATAGCAGGATTCCAAAAATAACCAGTATAACAGAAAGCACCTTCCAAACCCAGGATCATAGAGAATCCCAGAACCAAGCACTAATACTCCAATCTCCCACACGAACATGCACTTCTGAACTAAGGATGTGCAAGTTCTGAATTGCTTTGAAAATTGTCGGTGAGGAATCTGGTACGAAAACACAGCAAGCGGACCCCACTAATTTGCATACTCCACCACATTCTGCCAGGATGACATCTAATGCCATCCGATTTTGGACTGCTACCAATCTTATTGCTTTCTCTTCTAGTGTCATATTGTAGAGTATATCCGTGGTCCGATTGATGGTTCTCTCCAGTACCCTTGCTAGCCCCCTAATATTTTCAGAATTTGCTATCTGTACCCAAAATGGCACAACTGATTTTGCTATATCTCCCAATAATTGCCCAGGGGTATCTCTGTTCTCGTCCCACCGTGGGCGAGTCTTAGAAACTTCCAATGTACTAGCTATAAATACCCCAGGTAACAGGATTCCCAAATAACAGGTTCCCTGCCAATCCTTAGGCAACCAGGGAAATGCTGTACTACCACAAACGAAATAGACAGGCCACCCTACATACAGAGGCCTGTTCTCCCCGGTCAAATTTACAATGTTCACACAACCTTCAAAGTTTCCCATTGACCGAGTGCCATTTCTTTGTACACAAAAGGGGACTGATTTGGGGCTATGATTAATAGAGTAGGAAGGAGGCACAGCGTCCTTATTGCCTATCGGAGCCATTTCAAAGGAAATTAGAGTTTGAAAAGGAAGAGATAGTTTATCAGATGGCCTAATAGAACCAACATTAGGTTTACTTCTATTTGCAAAAAGCGAGCATCCCAGGGGAGTCAATTCACGTTTCTCAAAATCATTTAAATTAGCTCCATCAAAGTTCCCTGAGATGCTATCATTCCATCGGCCAAAGAATAGTGCTTTAAGAGAGGCATAGCAAGCAGTCGTTAAAGGTAAAGGGTGAATATACCATCCTAGCCCCTTGTTCCCATGTTGTGGTAAATGGGTGCAAATCCAGCAATTACTCTTATTAAAAATGGCATGCGTTGAATTCATTATTATCAATAAAGTGTTATTATGGTACTTTCCTCTATGCTGGGAGTCTCTAGGTGACAAAGTATGAAGGTGTACAGAGGGAGTCAAAGCAGTAGGTACAATCTCAATTGGCAGTAGAGGTTTTAGAGGGTACATTTCTTCGAAGTACCAAAGTCCCACAGCAGTAACTATACAAATTCCAATTATTATTAACACAACACAGCAATACGTTTTCGGGGGCCCAGGCACATTGTTCGTTGTTCGAGTTGGTCACCCCCTTATTTACAAGTCCAATGCGAGCAGCAGCGGCGGAGGTGGCAGGCATCGTAGTTTCTCAATCGACGACCCCAATGTTCGTTGCTGGCGACGCTACGGTCGCGCGACTTCTTAGTCCTTCCCCAACCCTAGCCAGCAGAATCCCTTTTTTACCTTTTTTTTCAAAAAACTTCCTTTTGCAAGAGAAAAACTCTCAATAACTCTTTCTTTCCAGATGCACAGGCAAGACCCGTGCCGTAGTTCTATTTTCTTCGTCGAAGGTCGTACCTGGTGGTACCCAGTACTGTTTGATCCGGAAATAGGGTAACGTCACTTCCTGAGGGAAGCAACGTATCGGAGGCAACGGAAGTCGCAGAACTTGAAATCGTGTTTTCCGGAAGTTACCTTTTCAAAGAGTGCGGAGACGGAATGGACTGTTCCCCAAGCTCCACGGGCTCAGAGAAATTCTCCAACACACTCACAGTGCTGTTTGCTACTCCAGGATCAGAGATTGTAGCATCAGCGAGGGGTTCTGCTTCTTCTGTAACGTGTGGTGTCGGGTGAGGAAGTTTCTTGACATGCGTCACGTGGATCCAATGCTTCTTTCCAGCCACCCGCACTGCTGTCTGGGTGACCAATAGCACCTGATAGGGTCCCCGCCAGCGAGGTGCGAGACAGGAAGACCTTTCGTAGGCCTTCACTAGGACCCAACTTCCAGGCTGATTGTTGTGTCCTGGGCCCGTAAACCGTACAGGTAAAGCTGATTGGACCTGATGATAAATGAGATACAGATACAGATTTTTAGTCAACTGGTTACAGTAGTCTACAAGCAATACATTTTCGACCTCCCTCAGAGTTTTGGGCTTCGGAAGGCCCCAAATGTTAGCAGGTCTCCCCATCACTACCTCAAATGGAGAGGGCCCAGTCTTAGTTTGAGGTGTGGTACGCATGGCTAACAATACAATAGGTAAGGCATCTGGCCATTTCAGTTTGGTGCCGACACATGTTTTTGCAAGCTTATTGTTTAGGATACCGTTATGTCTCTCTACCATCCCAGCACTTTGAAGAGTGTTGTCTGAAGAGGATATTAATGTCTTTAAAAAGGCTTCTTGTTTACTCCTATGAGAAACCCCCAAAAAATCGCTTTTCAATGTGTAAAGCTGTGCATATCTGCAAAATCACTGCTGCAACAAAATTGGGACGTTGTCCGACCAAATTACCCTAGGTAGCCCAAATCGTGGAAAGAATTCCTTTACCATAGTCTTTGCAGTGGTCATGGCAGTAGCATCCTTAACGGGGAAAGCCTCAACCCATTTACTAAAGTCACAAATAATCACAAGAACATATTTTAGATTGTTACACCATTCCATCTCAATAAAATCAAAGTGGATGACCTCGAAGGGAACAGAAGGGGGCCCAAAGCTACCCCTTGGAGTTACTGTCCCCTTCCCTACATTGTGCTGTAAGCAAATCATACAATTCTGAACATGTCGTTGTGCAATCTTCAAAATTTTATCATTCACCCAGACTTGTCCTAACATTTTTTCGTGATCTGTTGAGCACACACATGCGTAGGACTGTGTGCCATCGTAACCATTGCCAGCACATATGAATCAGGGAGCAACCATTTCCCTTCAGATGTATCCACCCAACACCCATCGTCATCCAGTTTCCCCATCCCTTCAGCCCACCTTTTAGATTCTTCTATTGTGGCATCAGTTTGGATATCTCGCACAGACCCAATACCCTCATCCATTACATAGGCATCTTTTGTTTCCCTTAGAGCATACATGTCTGTGCTAAGGTCTGTGGCCGTTTGCCTGGCTATCTGGTCAGCAAAAGCGTTCCCTTTTCCCACATCATCTATGACCTTACGATGTGCTGCACATTTTCATGATCGCTAACTGCCTAGGGAGTGAGAGTGCCGAGAGCAATTGCACTATCCGGGGACCATGCTGAATCTTGGTCCCATGTGAGGTTAGGAACCCTCTTTACGACCAGAGCCTCCCAAAGTTGTGAGCCACACCAAAGGCGTACTGGCTATCAGTATATATGTTTACTGTATGCCTTTGGAGAGTTCACAAGCTCGGGTCAATGCTATAATCTCTGCGGCCTGCGTGGAGTTATGCGGAATTCTCTTAGTTTCAACAACTGTACTCAACGTAGTAACTGCGTAGGCAGCTGTGGATGTACCATCTGGGAGTTTGAAGCAGGAGCCATCACAAACAGCTCCCCTTCCGCATTGCCCAAAGGAGTATCTATAAGGTCTATCCTGCTCTTCGTTTCCTGTTCAGTAGTACACAGGCAGCCATGTAATTCTTCGTCACCGCAAACAGTATTTTGCGGGAGAGGTAGGAGTTCAGCCGGATTAAGAACACAACACCTCTTAATTTGAATGTGAGGGGCAAACAGAATTAATTCATACCTTGTCAGCCGTGCAGAGGTGAGGTGTTGCGTTTGGGTTTTATTCAATAGGACATCTACAGAGTGAGGTACCATCAAAATTAAATCATGGCCTAGGACCATTCCCTCACTCTGTTTTACAGACGCGGCAGCAGCAGCGACAGCTCGCAAACATCTTGGCAAAGCGCATGCGACAGGATCAAGGGCGGAAGAGTAGTAGCCGCACAGCCTATTCTTCCCTCCGTGTTCCTGTGTTAACACAGCCAAAGCACATCCATCACATTCATACACAAACAACACAAAGGCCTTGTCATAATTTGGAGTACCCAGAACCGGTGCAGAGCATAACACAGTTTTGAGAAGCTCAAATGATCGTTGATGTTCCGATATCCATGGCAGCGGCGAAGAAATGCCCTTCTTTGTAAAAGCCAACATCGGTTTTATCACTAGTGAGAAGTTAGGGATCCACAACCTACAGTAAGAAGCCATACTTATTAAGGCTCTGACTTCCTTCTGTGTATTTGGAACAGACATGCCAGAAATGTGTTTTATTCTTTCAGGTGTCAATCTTCTCCCCTCCTTTGACAGGCGGTAGCCTAAATAGGCGACCTCCTGACAACAATATTGAAATTTTTTGAGCAAAGCTTTATGACCGTTTTCAGCCAGATGCATAAGCAACAATACAGTGCCTTCTTTACAAGCACTTTCAGAATCTGCAGCTAAAAGTAAGTCATCGACATACTGAAGCAATGTACAAGTAGGTGGCAATTCAAGGGTATCAAGCTGCTCTTTCAAAGCCCTACTATAAATGCTTGGACTTTCAGTATACCCTTGAGGTGCACGAGTAAATGTGAACGAACGTCCTCCCAAGGTGAACGCGAACAAATATCTACTCTCCTTGTGTATAGGAATACTAAAGAAAGCATTCTTTAGATCCACAACACTAAAGTGTGCAGCTGTAGCAGGGATCATTGTTAGTATCGTTGTTACATCAGGCACAATTGGAAATTGTGGGGCGACAACTTTGTTAATAGCACGTAGATCAATTATGAAACGGTATGGGATTGCATTGTCGCCTTTCTTGTATACAGGCAAAATCGGGCTGTTACATAAACTACCTGCAATCTCTTCAATCACTCCTCGATGCACAAAATCGGAGACAATGCACTTCAAAGCACGCTCGCCCTCAACTGATATTTTATATTGCGGAATGCGTGGTAGTTTAACTCCATGTTTCAAAACTATTTTAACGGGCTCAATCTGTAGCACCCCGACATCATTGTCGTCAACCACCCACAAACATTCAGGAACAACACTAAACTCAGGAGGCAATGGTCGAGTCAAAAACTGAGAATTGGGAAGTTGCTGTGGTGAAACCGTCAGTCGCACTCCGTCAGAGGAACAATGAATTACTGCATTCAGTTTCTTCAACAAATTTAACCCCAGCAAATTCTCTCCACAGTTCGAAGTCAAGAGGAAGGGACAATGGTCCGTGAAGGGACCCAAAGAAACAGACACCGGCGAAGAAACCGGGCAAGCAATTGGTATGTCAGAAAACCCTACAGAAACATTTGTTTGCCCTGACAGTGGAATGTTTGGAACCCGGGAATGATCAATGGAGCACTTCTGTGCTCCAGTGTGTATCAAAAACTGATGTTTCCTATTCCCCATTAACAATTCAACGTAGGGACCTTTCTGATTAACGGGAATAGGTGAAGGTTCCAAACCGTGCTTTGGGCAGTCCTAATGAAATAAAATGTCGTCGGAAGGAAGCTCTTCAGAAAGGTAGGCTGCAGAAGGGTGATCAAATATGTTTCTCGTATCCACACTCGAAGTCTGATTTTCCAGTGAAAAAGGTTGCTGAGGATCTTGCGAGAACTGACCACTATCAGGGCCCCCCACTCCGGGGCGACCTCTAGGTCGTCTACCCATACTCCCAAATGCGTTGTTTGACCTTTGTCGAAGGACGGGGCACTGTGCTCGCCAATGACCTTCCTGGCGGCAATAGGCACATTGATTAACATTCACAGGACCCAAAGGAGCGTTTCCTTTTGGGACATACTGACCTCTGGTCTGTGAAGTACCTCCTCTGGGATTTCTAACAATTTGTTGTAACAATACTTTAGTCTTAAAATCTCCTTTCCTCTTCTCTATTTTCTCTTTTTCATTATTAACACGGTTCTCATAATACTGAGCCATGTGCAAAACTTCAGATTGGGATTTCGCCTGCCAAGCGCTCTCAGAGGACATAATCTGTGACTGGATGTCGGGCAACAATCCACGTACAAATTTGTCCACAAACAACCTTTTCCCAGACTCTGTGCCCAAGTCCTGTCCACTGAAGTCAGATAATACCTGTACGAATCTATTAAAGAACTCAGTGGCACCTTCAGTTTTTCCTTGAACACAGGCTGTAAGCTTGTCCCAAATAATTCTTTTCTCAGGAATTATAGTTTTCAATTTTGCGACAATTCTATCAGGCAAAGTAAGTATTACCTGAGGTGGTTTCTCACCAGCTGGTCTTTCCCCATCAAACCTAGTCATGTTAGCCCACGTATCTCCCAACCCTGGCACATCGTCTATTGTTCGAACCTGCTTCCATAAATCTACGGGCAGGAGTACAGGGAATAGTAAGTCAATATCACTTAAGGTGAACACAGAGGACTGCAAAACGGACTCTATCTCTTTGTAGAATCCTGTCGGGTTTTTCCTAATATTGGGAATTGATTGTCTAATAGTGTTCACTTCCTGTCGTGAAAACGTGACGTGAACAAATTGCGATACATAATGTGCAGGGATGTCCACAGCGGGTGCACCAGTCCCAGCGTTAGCGGGAATCTCAACCTTTGGGACAAATGTCGGAGGAACCTCTCTCATAGGCAACTGAGATATAGGTAACTCTGACCGCTTACTAAGCAACAGAGCCAGGTCGATTGCTAAGGCAGCTGAAGAAGTGTCGGGTGAAAAAGCCCTCTTACAAATACCCAATAACTCTATAGGACAACTACCCTTCTTCCTTACACATTCATCCTGCAGGTACTGCACCATTACCTGAATCACCTTCCTCTGCATTTCTACTGTATACTGACTATACGTGTCATATACTTCATCCGGCGGTATCGATGAATCCGAGATCCATCGAATCGCATCTTTGGTACAAATTCGTACTTCCTCAGATGCCGATCTACGACATGGAAGGAACCGTTTCTGCACATACATACTGTCGTCTTCACCATCCTCATCCCGTAATTTTTCAAAGTCCCTCCTATACTCAAACAATCTCTCAACATGACCATGTACTTTCTCCTCTGTGTCCCTCAAAAGCGCTAAAGTATTTAGATCCCTCACCCCTTGTGGGAGATCCGTTTTATGTAATCTACCCCACATTACACATAAATGAGTCCCCAAACCTTCGATAAAAACATTTTTCTCAGGAAAATTGCCCATATTTGATAATGTGGAAAAAACGGTTACCAGACATTTGGTCGAAAAAAATTGGTCGACCAGACAAATGGTCAAACCAATTTGGTCGAAAACCAAATGGTCGAATTTTTTTTTATTTTTTATTTTCACTCCTTTTTTTTTTGCGGGGGGTCCCCCCGCAACCCCTTTTTTTTCTAAAAACCCCTTTTTTTAAAAAATGAAAACCCGAAAAATAAATATATAATTAAAAAAAAAGTGACCATTTGGTTTTCGACCAAATTGCGTCGACCAAATGTCATTCGACCAGTTTTAATTCGACCAAATGACTGGACACCGAAAAAACGTTAGCTTGATCACCTCTCTCTATACAGTGCTTAGCCCATGCAAATAATTCCTGTTTCTTATCTGCAGAAACAGTATTTCGAGTGACAATTTTTGACCACGCACCCCGATCAACTTCAGTCAATACAGAACCACTCGGGAGCGGAGGTGTGGGAAATTCAATGAGGGTGCAACTATCGGCGCAAGAGGAAGGGGGGGTAGGATAGGTGGAGGAACAACAACTAGAGGAATAGGAACAGTAGGTTGTACAGGGGGAACAGGAATAACAGCAGGAATAACAGCAGGAATGGGCAGAGCACCTGGGAGAGGATCATACGGAGGTGGCGCTGAGGCACCAGACCTGCGTTCGTTTAACAATTTTTCAATAAATTCTTCAGAAGCATGAAAATCTTTAGAGGCATACATTTTCTGGATACCGAGTGAGAAAGCCCTATCCATATTTTTGACTGACTCCGAATGTTTTTCCTTATCATATAACAACGCCTTTTCGGCATTTGTTTTATGACGGCATGCATGTTTATCCCTACTTTTAAGCTGCTGCAACGCTTCTTTTTTATAAATTCTGCAAAACATCAAATGCTGCAGGTCTGGCCTTCTTTTTTAGCAAGACCGATTCTAGGTATTCAATACGGGGGATCTCGAAACTACCATTGATTGGCCACTGAAATTCTGAGGCATGTCTGGTTTGTCTGTGCCAAATATCATTAAATACTATACTTCCAATGCCATACTTACAGTACATAGTACATGCCGACGACCCCTCCTGTGGTGCCGGGTGGCTAAATTCCAAAGATTGTCGATCGCTGTGGAACAGAGCCCTAAAGCAGCTAGACAATTTCCCAGGCATTTCACAAAAAAATGGTGTTACCTGGTCAATAATTGTGTCTGCAGATACAATACGCCAAATTCAAATTGTCAGGGTTAAATTAAGAGTCGGGTCACGACTGCACCTGACCAAACCTAAGGAGGACCGTACGGTTTACCAAAGAACTTACCTAACAAATTTTACCTTGTGTTTGGTGGTTTCGACAAATCTGCCCGCCTCAAAAATGGACCCTCGTCAAGATGCCGTGTCAGACCACACGACTATCGTCCAAGGATCGGATCGTGCAGCGCTGCCGAAGTATCGCGTCTCGTTCGGTTGGGCCCGCAGTATCACACCGTCTGATCCCGGTTCGATAGTCTGCGTCAACCTTCAATGATCCGGCATCAATCTTGAGGGTCCCTATTCGGGCGCCAACTGTGGAAACAGTAAAATAATATGAGGCCGGGAAGCCCAGAAAGAAACACACCAACACAGGTTACAAAGAACATACAAATGCTTTATTTAAAAGCTACAACAGTTACCAAGTCAATTGACAAACAGATAGCTATTCGGCTCTCAGAGTAACATAAAGAACTTCAACGAGGGTTCGATGTGTTAGTGAGAGAGACCACACATTGAAATACCTGGGTCTTTTATACAGTTTGTCCAGCCCTTGGCCAACCCTCTCGCGGGTTAACCATTCTATGAGCCGGGCCTATGGGTTCCTTGCCAGGTCAATCCTGTAATATATGCATTTTGATTAGTTTCACTGATATAGTTGTACATTTACATATGGGTCAACGGTAGGACAAGGTCTCAGTTCGTGACCCCGACAAGTGGCCTGCAGGCATATTAATTATTCATGTGTACGGAGGTCACAACGGCCAGAATCTTACTCAGAATGTCATTCGGCCTCCATTTTGATGTTCAGGGTGACTTCCATATAACTATAACAAGAGAACCTAAAATGGTGGCTTAATCCAAGATGGCGACTTACATTACTTTCTCTAAGGTCAAGACCTTGCCGTGGAGTTTATTCGCATATGATGTTTAGACAACTTGGCGTAGGCAATAATATTGTTTCAATTCCGACAGGTCTCCACAACAGGACAACAAACTCACTGAACATGAGTCTGTTGCTGGGACCTTTGTCACAGAGGAACAGATCCAAGGTGTGGGAGAACTACCTGATTACAACACATTGTCCGGTGAGTGCCCATGCGTGTGTGTGTAATCCATGTGTATGTTGTTTGGGTGACGGGTTCTGATTGAGTGCCAGGTGAGGGTGTGTACTCCTGAGTGTTATGGGTCACCCATTTGCTTCCTCCCATACATTCACGTGTCTTGGATTTGGGTATGACTGTATCCCTTCTGCCCACAGTTGCCAATTACGCCCACATAAGTGTACTTTACCTTGAACTGTCATCTTGCAACTACATTGTTCAGATTTTGTAAGTGTTCATTCAGGCTGATTGTTTCCACTCTCCCATTTTTACTATGCATTATTCTGCCCTATTGCAACATATGTGATATGCTTCGGTCATTGTTTACAGCCCACAATGGGTCACTACTTTTACCTGGTTATGTTAATGATTACACCATTCAGGCCGATGGAGTATTGGGCTAAAGAATTTTTTTATTAGGGCCTGTTTGCATGTGGAAGATGACAGATGTTTCCTGTAATGTTAAAGTGACCAATCATTGATCAGCCCACAATGACTGTGTTATTGGACCCTGGATGTGTTTCAGTGTGTAGCACATTGTAACACGTGAGGAGATCCGGGCATCACGCGAGGCCATGCATGCAGATATGCAGGCAACACATGATGTGCTGAATAGGGATCTCTGCCCTTTAAACCTCCAGAATCAGACCTTCCAGACCCGCATGCTTGCTGCCATGGAGGACCATACCAGGGCTTTGCGTGGGCTGCCTCCCATAGTGCCACCGCCTCCTGATGCAGCAGCAGAGGATGAGCAGAGTGACAGCAGTTCTCCCACAATGGCATAGCCGTGCAGGCCATGAGCCCAAGGAGGTATTTTTTTTTCCGCAACATCCACGCAGGTGGGTGTTGGTATGCACCCTGTCCCCAACCTCCTGGGTGGCCTCCCCCACCCCCCTATCCCCCACATGGCCATTTTTGATTTTTTAATTCTTTTTTACAGTGTGTTGCCTTGTGTGGCTCCCGTGGGCATCCAGTGTATTCCGGCTGGGCACATGCAGGCTTGTCCTGAGTTTGGGTTAGATGCTTGGGTTCGTGAGACACACACCCCTCCTGCTTCCCGTTTCCATGGGCTTGCAAAGGGTGTGACCAGTTGACAGTGAATTACACAGTGACGTTGTGCTCCCATGAGCTGTGTGGGCAGTCTGTAGTCAATACTGTGTAGACATCCCTAGTGGATATTGTTGTTGTATTGTACACTGCATGGTGTATTGATATGTGCTTGTGCATCCATGTCTTCCTCCTAATCTGCAGGTTCCTTCCTCATGTCTTCACAAGGCCGTCTACTTTGCAGATGCAGTTCATGTTGTATGCAGTACACTGAGACATTTGCGTGGCAGCAACACTCTACAGTTGTAAGGGGTCGATGTGCTGGCGTATTCAGGTTGTAAGACTACCACTACTTGAACTTAGTACTGTCATGTTTTTGCATTTTTCCATGGTGTGTTGCAGCATTGTGTTGGTGGTAAGTATTTGGTAATGTGTGCTGTTAGTTATACATTACTGGGAGCATATTGTGTGTGGGCAGTTTCCATTAGGGACAGTGTACTTTGTGACACTTGTGTCAGGTCTTGTGCATTGCTTTTTTTGCTTTCACTTTGCATGACATGCCATGGTGTGTTTGGTGGTGGAGCTGGGGAGGGGTTGGGTGACATGGCGCTGTTCTCATGTTGTATTTAGCAAGGGGGTAATGAATTTAGCAGCATAGATGTATGTCTTTTGATGACACAGCATTGGTGGTGTTTGGGTAGGTAGGGACGCACACAATGTAACACTTCCAGGTGACCAATCTCACGCTGGTATGGTTGTGACAGTTGAGTGTCCCTTATGTCATCATCATTGATTGTCAGCTGGTATGTGCCAGGGCTGTCTGCACTCCACAGTGGTGTGATTTTATGTGAAGTAATTAGCCACCAGTTGCGTTCGGGCTGCCTCACAACGTGCCCTTTCCCCTCCCATGCGCAGTGGGCATGCATGTGGTTGGGGATGTGGGGGCACCACCATGTCCACCGGCAGGCCCCGGTGTGTTGCAACGTTGTGCAGGACACATGCTGCCACTATGATCCTGCACACTACTGGGAGAACATATAACAGCTGCCCACCAGAGCGGTCTAGGGAGCGAAAGCGTGACTTGAGCACTCTGAATGTGCGCTCCACTATGCCCCGGGTTGCAATATGGGCTGTGTTGTATCTTACCTAGGGTGGTGTGGTCGGGTTCCGAATTGGCGTCATCATGTCAGTGCTCAGAGGGTAGGCACCGTCCCCTGGGGAGGTGTTGATGGGTATCATCAGTGGGGTTGTGACATTACTCAGTATCTGACATGCATGCATGTGCAGTGGCATTTATACTCACCAAGCTGCCATGTATCACCATGCCGCCCAGCTTCTAGGTCCCGGTTTAGGGTTGACATTCTGTAAATGAAACTGTCGTGGGTGGACCCTGGATAGTTGGCATATACTGAGGTGATGATTCCCTTGGTATCACATACTACCTGCACGTTGATGGAATGCCAATGCTTGCGGTTTCTATAGATGTGCTCAGTTGCCCTGGGGGGACGTAGAGCCACATGGGTGCAATCAATGGCACCTAGCACTTTGGGGAATTGTGCCACCCCATAGAAATCCTGGAAGGCAGCCTGCCTTTCTGCAGGTGTTCTGGGCAGGTATATGTGCCTGCGGACGGATGGGCATGTAGTCATGATGTCCAACACCTGTTATAGGCAGCGTGACTGCGTGGCCTGTGACACCCCCCCACTATAGCACTTGTCCGCTGAAATGATCCAGTGGCCAAGAAGTGCAGTACATTGAGGACCTTCTCCAGGGGGCTTAGTGCTTGGGAGCACAGGGTGGGTGATGTGAGGTCATCCTCCCACTCACTCACCAGGTCGAGTATTATGTGAGGTGGAAACCTGTACCTCCCATAAATCTGGTCATCAGGCATCCCAAAAAGGCTGGTCTGGGTGTAAAAATTTTGGGCCTGACTATCCTCCTCCTGCGGTATCCCATGACCACTGCTGCTAGGGATGGTATATTCATCTTGGCGTCTGAGCTTGTTTGTTGTTTGTGCGCACTTTTATGCTGCACGGGTCCACGTATGCCTGCTTCCTGCTGGCGTACGTGTTTCCGGATTAGCGCGTCGTTTTTTGGCGCACGCATTAGCCCCGTTCGATTCCATGAATACGTGTTGTAGATGCGCGTGTGGGCGTTCCGCGCATTTGCCTCCTGTACTTCCCCTGTGACGCCCACATTTTCATGCGTTTTTCCCCATTCCACGTGTTACGCCCCCTGTTCCACCTACTTTTGTTGTGTGCGCTGGGCTATGTGCGCTTTCGCTGTGCGCTTAGCGCACGCTGTTTGGAGACGTGAGCGCCAGCATGCGCCACGCAGAATTTTAGCGCACTCCAGGGATTTGCACGCGCACGGACTTCCATGAATCGCTGTGCGCGGGTTTCTCTGCAATTTTCGCACTTGCACCGCGATTCGCACGCTTTCACATGCCTGCGCCGAAAATGTCAGCGCACATTAATTCCATGAATCGGTCTCTTAGCATGTACCACACTATGTAAAATCACATATTGATTTGGGATGTGTTTATTTCCTGGTTGGCTCCTTTGTTTTATTGTACAGTTTACCTTTGCAAATATATTTATCCTTAAGACTGTATATTTAGTTACTTGGAGAGAACCAAATTGTTAGCTACATGTATAAGGAAATAAAACAAATAAGGAATTCTATGGCGGAGTCAAATATATGTAACATCTAAATCTCTAGTCCTTTTTTTGGTAGAATCAACTAAAAAATGAAAATCACAAACTAAGCCAATTACACAATGCAACCGTAACAATAATCACCAACTTTAAACTAATAACACATTTTAACTATATTTAATACAGTCTTAGAATAATTTTACAATACTTCTCATAGCAATATAAAATGTGCCATTAAATGTAATATTCTAATTCAATTAGCATTATAAATTGAGTGTCCTATTGTGCAGTTACATACAAATAGCTTAAACATTACTTTCCTAGATGTTTCAATAAACTCAAAGACCACTTGCAATTCAAATTTAACCATGAACACATTTATAAAGGATAAGGAAATTCCTATCAGAGAAATGTCAAGATCTGGCATTCCAAACCCCAACAGGAGGCCCTGCTAATCCAAAAAAGTGCTTTATTTCACCAGCTCCAAATAAACATAAATGCAAAGTATTGATTCAATTAGCATCATAAAATGAAGGTCCATTCAAATAGCTTAAACATTACTTTCCAAGATTTTCCAATAATTCTTAAGTCCCCTTGCAAGTTTAACCGTGCAAGTACCAACGTCGTAAACATATTGGCAAGTATAAGCTGAGAACATTATTTTAGCAAGGTTTTAGACTCATGATAGGTTAGTGGCTGTCACATGCTTTTTGTAATGTGACATTGTGTAGCAAAGTATGTATTTTCATTCTTTTCAACACACCTTAATTATTAGATAAGGTTATGTAGCTTGGATTTATTTTGAATATGTAGCTTGAGCTTTAGAAAGAATAGTTATTAGTTGTTGATGTAATGAGCAAGAAGTCTGCCATGTTAGAATATGCCATTAAAGGCTGCAGATTGGACCATTTTAGTGGACTAGGCTGCATTTTCTGAGCTATGGACATTCAATTAAACTTTATTTCTGCTGTTGGGCAGAAAGCTCCAAGCAGCCAAGGTCAGGATGGATAGGGATGCAGAACATTTTTCGGGTAATTGTTGCGAGGGAGAAAGCATTCAGGGACCTGTAACGAGACTCGAGACAGCTGGTGCCTTCCCAGACAACAGATGAATGAATGAATAATACTTGTGAAGGACACAATGAGATAGGCGAGAAGGTCTCGGCACCTACATTGCCAAAAAGAACTAGAATAAAAAGCAGTTTTTCTTGCAATTTGTGCACTCCATTTTGCATTACTTTTTGACTACTTTTGTATTATTTGGGGTACTTTACTTTTACATTTGTTGGCACTAGCAAGATCTCCAGTACCCCTTGGGCATGTAGCACCGGCCTGCATAGAGCAGTTCTTGTGTGTGTGAACGGAGGAGGTAAGCAGATGCTGAGTTACCCAAAGGTTTGCCTGATCCCTCAGGCGTACCACCAATCCGGGTGGTGCAGGCAGTTGAGAGGGGATATCCATATCACGTGAGTGTACTCTTGTATGAACGCTCAGCATTGGGGATGTTTGTTTTGTTGTTGTTGTAATTGGTTTATATTGATCAGTAGATTAAGTTGATTGGGAACTCCACCATTGTGGGGAATGATGGTGCTGTGTTGTTTAGCATGATGTTGTAATGAGATATTGAAAGGGAACTCCTCCTTTGGGGGATAGATGACATAATAAGTAGAATAGAATTATAGATTGATGTGCGATCTCCTCTTATAAAGGGAACAACAGCACTCTTTAGAAGTAGAAAGGGATCCCTCTGTTCCTCTGTGGGAAGGGTGAGAGAATGGTATTGTTGTAAATAGTATTGGTTGGTTTTGGTAGAGTGGTGTATTTCGAGGTGTTTGTATTGATGTGTGGTTGATTTGGTTGGTATGAGAAGTGTGTGAATAAGAAGAGTTGAGGTTGATGTGTGAGTGTAGGTGCCTTTAAGAGAAAATCAGTTCACCATTGGGTTTTTTGTTGGGAGGAATTATTGCTGTGACGAATTGGATTATTTGTAAATTGTTTATAGTTAGGACATAACATTTTGGGAATGCACAATGCTAGTGAAACAGTGTCAGGAGATATTGAGTGGGGAGGGATGGGGTTTATTGATATTATGAACACTCCAATAGAACAAATGTACAAGGTACTCCTGTAGCATAAAGAGAAAATGTTAAGGTATCACACAGAGTAGGTACATGGGACAAAAGGAAGCATTTTTTAAGCAATGGCCTGCAGAGGCACTCGTGAAAAAGATGTATTTGTGTTTGTATTTATTAAAATTTCATATAATGCTTTACACAAAAGCACTGTACATAAGAACAAAATGTTACATTAAAATGGAGATAAAATAGAAAACACAGCAGAGATCTGTGTTAACATTAGCCTTCTTAACCGGTAGAGAGAACATTACATTTCAAGGATCTCTGGAAAGTAGAATTGGAGAGAAATGGAACAAAGAAAAAGAGGCAGAGCATTCCAGTGTAAAGGTGCAAGAAGAGAACAGGAACACAAATGAGACTGAGCACAGGGAGGATGAGGAACAAGAAGAGAGTGAGAAGAAGAGCAGAGACATTTTAGAATACATGTATAAATAGTTATTGTTGACTCACAAAGGAAAGAAACTGAAGAATAGACAGACCATATTGGATCCGTGGAAAATGTTTGAGGAAGAGGGGAATGCCCCTAACAATGAGAAAGATAAAACTAATAAGGAAGTTATGGTGCATTCTGCCCTGCCGCCTTATGGGTTCTTTCCTTTGCTGCTCCCACCTCTACAATCCACTGCAGGCAATGTCAATCCCTATTATGTAGCTGTAGTTGAGGATAAAAAAAGATCTGACAAAGAAACCAACAGTGGCAAGTAGAACTACAACAACAAGGGCTAGTTGAACCACATCAACAGCTGGTAGTAGAATCACATCAACAGAAAACTGTTGGT
This sequence comes from Ambystoma mexicanum, assembly GCF_040938575.1. Taxonomy (NCBI): domain Eukaryota; kingdom Metazoa; phylum Chordata; class Amphibia; order Caudata; family Ambystomatidae; genus Ambystoma; species Ambystoma mexicanum. The sequence goes on from NC_090937.1 coordinate 144,169,997, forward strand.
GATACATTAAGTTCAGAGATAGGGAAATGTGCAAAGGCAGATAGAATATTTATTGAAGGAAGCAGAGGAGGAGCTTGTAAGAGCAGCACGGGAGCAGGAGGCATGGCAGTGTGGAACGATAGCACCAGACAAGTGGATGACAAGACAGATTATGTTTAAACTTGAGAGTAAACCTGTTACAGACCTCCCTACCCTAGAACAAGTAGATAGTGACCCAGTGTGTAGTGACGGACAAGCAGGAGACGATGATAGTGGGTGGGTCATGGAAGAGATAAGAGACTGGTTTCTCACGGGAGGACAGAGATAGAATATCATGGTCCGAGTAGCTTAGGAGACGGCTCGCCTGAATAGCTGCAGAAAACAGTAACAAAGGAGAGGAGACATCACCACCTTAGAAGTAGGGGACACAGTTCCCTCTATTACGGAAACATCAAGGGTGGTCTCAGTATGTACATTGGCCAAATATGTATAAGGAAAACTTAATGAACAGCTTGCCATCTCTCACTGCAGGGGCAGGCAAGTACATGTCTGCCCTTGAGAAACAGACAGCTGAGATTACCCTGGCTGTAGGAGAAATATTTGCCTCTTTATTGGGTGAACAGGAAGTCAGACTTTGGAGACAGGCAGGATATGACAGGGTAACGCTGAAAAGCAATGCCCATGATGCCAGACCATTTAATAACTGTCAAGCACACATATGGAATCCACTGAGGGAAATCTACCAAGACATGTCAGACATGCAGTCCATTCTAACTCATAAAATGAGACCAGAGGAAGATCGCACACAGTACATTCAGCAGATACAGGACATGTGGTGGTTAGAAATGGCACAACCATCGGTTAGGAACATCCATGTTTTGTATCTTATATTGCCTGTGGGTCTCCCCACAGACATACAGATAGAATTGGGGAAGGAGGATGGCATTGAGTCAAAAGGATGGCTCAATATACAAGCACATATAGTACACCATTGCAGATCAAAGCATGATAAAGAGAATTAAGGTATACCAAGCTCAGAAGGCAGAAGCACAGTTGTTACAGAACAAACTAGCAAATTCAGTATGGAACTAGCAGTGATTAAAAACACCATGGAAGGACAACACATGTACAACCCATCACAGGAAGGGGTTGTAGGGACGTGGTATTCTCCACAATGGTGGCACTCTCCACAAGGAGGATATTTTCCATAAGTAGGGTCTTTTTCACAAGGAAGGAGGAACTTCCAGAGAGATAGGGGGACTGGATTTGGATATGGCGGTGTTAGAACCAGGTTCAGAGGACAGGACTCTGTTTGGCTTCTTTGAAAGTGGGACACTTTGCACAATAGTGCAGGAGAAGAAATCAAGTACCATATGACCCTACTGCTGTCCCAGCATATCAGATTATCACTGATCCACCGCAGATGCAACCCACACAGATGCAATCCCCTAATGGACAAAGCATACCACAACAGCTGCCCCTGGTTCCCCAAAATATCCAGAATGCGATCCGCCAGCAGTTTCATTATGCCAATCACAGACAGAAACGTCTCCTCAGCAATGGGATAAACCTGTGTTACCCTAGTGCACAGTACCACACTACACATGAGTGACAGTGTTGGGCCGTAATCCTTTCACATTTTCAGGCACATACATGAATTACGAATAAAATAGCTTACAGAGGGCTTTGACATGCCCAGTTATATCAGTAACTGCAAACCCAGAAGAGGATCCACAGTTTTCAGTGAAGATAGACAACAGGGCCTTTTCATTTTATATTGACCCAGGGCCCACCATGTATTGTCTTAAGGAAGGAAGGTTTCCTTTGTCGGAAAAAATAGTGGACACACATGGATTTTCTCAGGCTGTTGTATTGGTTCCTTTCAATGAAGATGTACTCCTTACCATAGTCACACAAGAGGTTGTAACACACTTGTAGTATTCAAAACAAACACCAATTAGCATATTTTGCACAGATATTATGAGAAAACTGTACATGACAATTTAATTCACTGAAAAGTGTATACCCCAGGCATGTACTGCACATGGGCTATTGCAGTTACACAAGCATTTCATGCTCACCGCACTCTGTGAGGTGCACCACTTTACCATGAGCTATTGCTTTATGAGGAGCAAGTGTTTTTAGGATGGGTGCCCAGGATTGAAGAACACACATTTTGATTACCCTCAGAATTATTGTTCAGACCAGCAGTTCACGAAGAGGTAGAACCAGGCCCCACTATCATGATACATTTAGAAGCAGCAGTAACAAAGAAAGGCAAAGTAATTCTGCATGGTGCAGATGATGGTGGCATTGAATGGTGCACTGTCCTATGTATTAACCCAGCGCAGCAATTTACAGACTTGACCATTAACTGCTTTTTTCAGATGATGATGACAGAGATGAGATAGTGTTTCAGATATGTATACCATGTCAGCTGGTTGTAGAACACATAAAGGTTCCCCAGAAAGTACTTCTTGCAAAAACACCATTAGCACACTTACCAGAGGATATGGACAGGGTGACTATGCAGACATGGACCAATGGGCCGCATGATGTGGGTCTTTTGAAAGGAGTATGGGCTGTCCACCTCAAGCTAAAATCAGGGGAAATATTGCCCTGGGACAAATAGTAGCCCATGTCACAGGAACAAGATGAGGGAATGTATGACACCAGTATAACTATGTGGCAGCATGGTATCATAAAGCCATCGGAATCATCAAGTAACATGCCTATATACCTGGTGAAAAAAGCAAAATGGGATTTTGGAGGATTGAGTAGGACCTCTGCCCTTTAAACAACATAGTAGAAACACAATTCCCAGGGGAATTCCTGGTGGTGTCAAATCCCGCCACCATTTTGTGCAAAATACCCACATGAGAAACTTATTTCACAGTAGTTTGACTTAAAGAAAACATTTTTTTCCATTCAATTACTCCCAGATTCTCAGACCTTACCACGTTTACATGCCATGGACAAAGATTCCAACAAACTCATTGACCACAAGGGTATTGTGAGTCCCCAAGTATTTTTAACAGAGTGTTACAAAAGGACTTAGGAAACTTGCAAACACAGAGTACAATGATGATCGCCTGGTGTGTAGCACCATGGAAGAATAGTGTAGGAATGATTCATTGACACTTTTGACATTATTGGCAGAGAAGGGGTACAAGGTGGACAAAGAGAAACTGCAATACTGTCAGAAAGAAGATGTGTAAATAGGGCAGATACTATCATCAGCAGGGAGAAGGATTACCGTACAATGAGCAGCAGCAGTTCAAAAGACACCACAGCCAATCACAGTGAAGCAGATAATGATAATGATTTGTTATGTATATAGTGCTTATGCTAAGTGTTTTACAAAGAACATATATACATACAATATTACCCAACCAAAGTTGGTACTCATTTATCAACCTCGGAAGGATGAAAGGCTGAATTGGCCTTGCCGGGGTTGCAAACATGTGACATGCAGATCATAGACAGATTGAAGCAGCTAGTGCTTAGCCCACTGAGCTATTTTACCGGCAACAGATGAAACAGTTCTTGGGTCTGTCCATTCGCTGCCAGTCCTGGATCTTTGATTATTTCACTTATAACAAGACCCTCCTACAGGGACTGAAAGAAGCACAGAAGGTAAAGGCCCCCATAATTTGGACACCTGAAATGATCAAATCATTCAGTGAATTAAAAAAAAAAAACCCATTAATGCACCTGTTTTAGCGACCCCAGGTTACAATAAGCCATGTTTTCTTTGTTCACATTCTAATGGTCAGGTGATGCCTGCTGTCCTCACCCAGAACACTTCACAGGGACCCATGCCTTTGGTTTATTATAGTAGTCTTTTAGTCGTAGTAATGCAGGGACATGTTCCATGTGAACAAGCATTTGCAGCAGTGACATGTGCCATTCAAAAATGATCCACCATTACAATGGCCTGCCCAGTGACATTTTGTGTAGAGCATGCAGTGTTTGCTATCCTACAAAAAATGAAATCTGCCCTTACCACCCAACGAGTTTCTGGGTGTGAAGTAATATTATTAAATCACTGAATTAACATAGTAAGGGGTTACATGACTAAGTATATGATTGTACTACATATCAGGACATATTAGATGATCTCACTCAAGTTAAAGAGGACCCTTTAGAGGAAGGAGAGATACTTTTCATTAACGGGTCATCAATGATCAATCAGAACATGGCCTAAAGACACACAGGGCGGCAGTAGTACGATGTGATGATGGGGAGTTTATGGACATATAGACAATGAGACATCCACTACACTATTCGGCACAAGCAGCAGCATTTGTGGCATTAATAACAGCAATAGAAATGTCAGAAGGATGTTATGCCACCATATTAAGATTCTGCATGTGTCACATCAACAGTGCACTCAGGGCTGTCCAGATGGAAGAGGAGAGGGTTTACAAAATCAGATGGCAAGATTGTGCAACATGCAGATTTACTTTCCAGATAAATAAAAGCTCTGCCACTTCCTTCAGAATAAGCAGTTTTAAAGTGTGCAGCCCTTACAAAAGGTACAGACTTAACATCTCTGGACAATGATCAAGCAGACACAGCAGCAAAAGAGGCAGCATATTTACTACTCGTTACAGAAAAAAGTTTCCTCATTCACAAGCATTCCACGACAGCAAGTACATTCTATTATGCTGTGCCCGTAGTTACAGGGACATGCCTCTCAGCAAGAACAAACAGTATGGACAAAGAGAGGGTGTTATTTATCCCCCAAAGATTTAATATGTAAACAGAACATTAGAGGGAAACCTTATATGCCACAGTAGTCATGTAAAATTGCTCTGGAATAACTGCATTACACATCACAGACACGGCCACGAGAAAGGAAACCTCCATTTATATTGTTTAATGTAAAGTCATCCTTAGGGGCTGAATGACGAATAGCCGATGGAAATATTAGACTTTGAATTAATATTGCATTTGTAGAACATCTTAATTATGTGGTTCCTTGATTTAAAAATATTTGTCCGAGTGGACATGTTAATATGTTTCTCAGTTCAGCTCCACAAAGGTGTCAGATTATCCCTGCTGTATTTGCAAATAGAAAGCTGATTTTCTTTCAATTTGTGCACTCCATTTTTTGATACATTTGTTTACTACTTTTGAATTATTTTGGTGCACTTTAGCTTTGCATAACACCAATTTAGCCATGAACACATGTAAAAAGGGTAAGGAAATTCCTGTCAGATACATTTCAAAAGCTTGCATTCCAAATCTGTACCAGAGACTCCTCTAATCCAAAGAAATGTGATTTCTTTCACCGGCTCCAACTAAACATGTAGACAGTTTTCAAACTGATAATCGGTTGCCACGCCCCAAATGATGTACCCAATCATCCAAGCAAGTGATTTCAATTCTCGGTACATTGCTAATCAATGAATCTGTTCAACTCTGGATATTGTATTCAAAGACCAAGAAGAGCCCTAAGTTATCCAATAATTCAGACTGGTGTTTCAGCAATTCTTCCCAGAACCCAATAATAGATCTCACTTCAGATACCAAACCACCAGAATCAAATTCAATAAAACCTCCAGGTTGCATATATTAACAGTACTATTCAGATTGTTAGGTAATCACACCCAATCTTCCAATGTTTTAATCAATATAGCACAAGGCCCAAAACATAAATCACACACTGTAGGAGCCATAGTGGTCCTGAAATTATCATAAAAGAGGCAGTTCGACACTTTGTGTTCAATTCATTCCAACAGGTGAACAAATGTACCCAATTGAACCAAGTATTAAATGAGTGAATAATTAATGAATATATGAATCAATTTGTCATAGATCTTCTGTGCTGAGTAGTGTATATAATGATTATAATGATTAAACAATTGTATTAACAACACGCAGTCTCACCGGATTGCATGGGCCCAATTTATTCCTGCTAAAAAAACAGTGATGCAATAAGCACTAGTGGATTATGTTTTTCTGTAGGACAATGGCTATGGTTTTAATACTGACTTTGAGCACAAATTATCTGCAAGCTTAACAAGAAGGTTCGGTATACTTGAAAAGCCCAACAACGGAATAATGGCAAAACTGTAATTAAAAAAGAAAACCGATTGGCAAAATGACATCGCCCAGCAAAACATTGGGGGAACTGCTGCAGCATGGTCTCACACAAAATAGACTGCAATTGCTGCTTCACTCCTCCTCCCTTTGCTCTGCTTTAGTCAGCAGGAATGCACAATGTGTACGAGCATTGATGCACAAGGACATCACTTCCACAATTTTTTCACAGCAGGCTGACTGCTTTGTTTGTGGCTTAACCCAAGAGTAAAGTAGCTGGCGTAGGAGAATAAGGGTGTCACTTTTGCCACAATTCCCTGGCTGAATTGATTGCTTTGCACCAAACTTTATTCCATTTGACCCAGGAGGAAAGTCAACATTGGACAGCTTCACTGACTGATCACCTCCCAGTAGCAATACTCTTTCAACAATTCTTCCATAACATCCACTGGTAATGCACATAAAGCAAGAGGTGTTGTACAGCATCTTTGTCAACTGTAACAGTCCTAATTATTCTTAAGCAATTTGTAGATTTCCACAAATTATTCACATTTCACTGTAACCAGATGCTGTCTAAGAACTGGGCATCACCTGATCCATGTATATTGCTGGAATAGCCTGTACTTTCGCTAGTGGGTGCTGACTTCCCATTGATGCTGAGCATGTGCAGCAGTCAAATAAATGAATGGCTGTAAACCTGCTTGATTAATTGCTCACTATAACTCATTACTCTTCTCACACATCTTCAGTATCATGTCCTGAAACTGCAGATCATACACAACACATCTGAGTTAGCATTACTTTAGCAGTAGTAATTGTTTAGTATGCAAAATGGGGAAGTGTCTATGAAAGTAAATGTGGCTAGTTCTGAACAAAGAAACTGACATTTTCTATCAGAAACATTTACATATTTTTGGAAGGGTATACAGAAGTCTGACATCTCTGTGAACAGCAGGCATTGGAATTAATTGTATCAATTGTATTGTATGCTTGATTTAATAAAAGAGTGTATCCTTTATTTTGTATGAAGCGTTTGTGTCTCACCCATTTTATGCACAACACAAACATTTTTAGTGAGGTTTAAGTCTCCTAACACCTGAAATGAAAACAAGCAAATTAGCAAGCAATCATCAGCATAATTGAAAGACATTGTTTTTCAGCAAGACTGCAAGAATGAAATGCATGGTCTACCCCTTCTACCTTTCATTCAACATTCATTAAGCATTGCATAGTCCATTTTTCCAATGTCATACATTATATAACAACTTTGTGTAATGCCTGCACTGCAGAGGTGTGGTGAATTACAATTTGCCCTCTGTGTGTGTGCATGAAGAAATCACCTCATTCCAGCAACAGCAGGGACAATATCCGAGAGACCAAGCACTGATGGACTAGGCAATTAAGTGACAAGAGCTTGGGTCATTCCTTCTGGGTTTTGGCTTTAATTTCTGTCTGGAACTTGACTGCCAGTGGCCATCTTGGATTGGTCACTGAGATCACTTCCAGTGGCCATCTTGGATCTGTGATATCACTTCCTGTGGCCACCTTGGATCCTTGACATCATTTCCTGTGGTCATGTTGGCCCAAACCCATCTCTAGCCGAAAGGCACAAAAAAGGCTCCTCTGGCAACATCAATCAGGAAGAAATCACCTCATCCCAGAAACACCAGGGACTATATCAGAGAGGCCAAACACTGATGGACTAGGCAATCAGTTGAGAAGAGCATGTGTCATCCCTCCCTAAGGGTGTCCAACCAGGGGCATCCCAGATAAGGGCGGAACAGTGAAGGGTGAAGACCAGCCCCTGACACGACTCTTTGCCTCTTAGCCTATGAGCTTTTGCCTTTCTCCCTGTTCCGCCTTTAATTACCACATACTTCATAATTACTTTACTGTCTCTCCACATGGTGCAACTAATCTATAATGCATTCACTCCTGCTCCTGCTGCTGCTCCTCCTACTCAGCTCTCTCTACGCTTTCTCCAATCACGCTCCAACATCCACATTTTCTATATCTATTTTAAAACTCACAACTCAAAACTCCCCCATTTCTCTTCTAACTCTTTCCAACAAAATAAGCAGACAAGCTAACCCTACCTCCTCTCACAACTATCCACCTCGCCTCTCTTCCACTGAGACCAACTTCTCTTCTTTACCCTACCTCATCAACTGAACATTGCACTTTGCAATGCTCAGTGTGAATATAAGATCACTTATTTTATCACTGACTACTTTCACTCCATCTCTCCTCCCTTAGATCTTCTTTCTATCATTGAAACCTGGATTTCTCCATCTGGCACTGCTACTCTGGTAGCCTTACATGACTCCAAACTATCCTTTGTTCACTCTCCTGGACTATCTGGCAGAGGAGGAGGCATTTGACACCTAATCTCTTCACCTCTCAATGCCTTACAAATATCCAATCCCACGTCCTCTCCTACCTCTTTTGAATTCACCATCTCTACTATGACTCTGCCTCACTTGCTTCACAACAGCTCCATCCATCGTCCTCCTGGTCCCACTGAACCATTCTGTGATAACCTTGGGCAACTCCTTTGTTCTCTTTCCTGTAAACATCACCTCATTCTCTTAGGTGACTTTAACCTTCCCTCTCCAAATCTGAACGTCAGTCTTTTCTTCGTGACCACGCTCTCCACTCTATCCATATTCTACCCACCCACACAGGGGGTAACTCTTTGGATCTCTTATTCATATCTACCTCTCTCTCAGCCACTAATACTGCTGTCATGCCACCCATATCTGATCACTCACTTGTTTCCACCACCATCTCCTTTCCACCCTCTGACCCTCCTCACCATTTGCTTCACCTATTACTAAAAGTAAATGCAAACCTTCAGCCATTCCCCTCCTTTCTCTACGGCCTGCAGTACTCACTCTCATCCTTCACACCCAATACATCTTCCACTGATGCTGATTTCTCCAGCTTCCAATTCTTACTATATGACTCATTCTCCTCTCACTTCCCACTGCTTACTTTCACTGCTAAGTCTCAGCATTCTCAACCATAGGTATCCCCATTCATAGGCTCTCTCCGCACAAACACGCGCCGGCTGTTGCGCAAATGGTGGTGTACCCACTTGCATTACGACCTCCAACTCTTCCTCTCTGCCCTGAACTCAAGTCCACTCTTGATAAAGCAAAAAGAGAATGCTACCAAACACTCATTGACTCTCACTCATGGCGACATGGCACCCTACACTCTGTCCTCACTCCACCTAGGTCTATGACTATCAACTCCACTCCCACAGCTAATGACCTAGCTGAATACTTTGCTGCAAGAATTGTCAAAATTAAAGACTCTCTCCTGACCTTCCTCAAACTCCCTCCTCGTACATTTTACACTCTGCCTACTCTGCCATCATCCTCTGCCTCCATCTCCCACTTTAATTACACATATACTGATGAACTGCTATCTCTATTTATGAAGGCTAACCCCTCTTGTGCCCCAACAGACCCTCCTGGTCCTCAGTTAGTTAGCCTATTGCCCCCATAGTGGTCTTTCACCTCTCTGAACTCTTCAACCTGTCATTTGACTCTGCTTGCTTTCCCTATGTTTTCAAAACAGCCACAGTCATACCTCTCCCAAAAAAGCAAGGGGCTGACACAAACCTAACACCTAACTTTTGCCATGTGTCTCTCCTTCTGCATTACTCTAAAGTGCTCTAAAGGGTTGTGTTGATCCATCTTACCAATTTCTTAGACATCCACAACTTTCGAGACCACCCAACACACAGGTGTCTGCTCCTGTAACTCCACGGAAATTGCTCTCATGAATGTGTCCAACTTCATCGACCTCTGCTAATCACTCAAACTTATCCTCTATCATAGTTCTCCTTGACCTGTCTGCTGCCTTTGACACTGTCGATCACTCTGATCTCCTTAATACTCACTTTCTTCTTTGGGTTTACGATCAAGCCCTTTCTTGGATTGAATCCTACCTTGCACCTGGCCAATTCTCTTTCTCCTGGAGCAACACCACCTCTCAACTCACTTCTCTAACTGTAGGTGTTCCACACTGCTCTGTCTTGGGTCCGCTCATCTTTACACTCTATTCTTCTGCTCTTGGGGCACTAGTCTCCACCTTTGGGTTCTCACACCAACTCTTCACAGATGACACCCAAATCTTCTTCTCTTTTTCGGAACTCTCCGCTGATCTCTCTATCAAAATTTCCAACTGTCTCCCTGCCATTAAATATTGGATGTCTTTTCCCTCTCTGATGTTACACTGTTCCAAAATAGAGGTACTCTTCTTCCCTACCAAAATCTCTCTCTCTCATCTCTTCCTCTGCCTATCCAGTTGCTGCCTGTCACTCTCACCTACTCTTCTTCAACTAGAGACCTCAGCATTACCTTTGACTTTTGTTATACCTTCTCTGCATTCATCTTCATATCTGGAAAAGCAGCTCAACTCAACCTCATAAATATTAGGAAAATCAGGTACCTCCAAACTTTCAACACCACCAACCATCTATTAACCACTCTTGTCTTGTCTAAACTTTACTACTGTGCCAGCATCCTCTTTGGTCTCCCCAACTGTGCTTTCTGTCCTCTTGACAAGATCATTAGCTTCGCTACCAGGACTCTCTTTGAACTCCCTCATTTCACATCTTCTTCCTCATATGGTAACCAGGCTGGATGGCTGAGGATGCAGAACATGGCAAGATTTACATTTCTTATCCTGGTTCATAAATCTATCTTCTGCCCTCCCCCGCCCCACAACACATGCTGTTTCTGTGACGTATTTTGCTTTCGATGTCGGCTATTCGCTATAGCCGAGGCTATGGAAAGCTTTGTGCTGCAAACTCAGTCCCTAGGCCCCCTCATACTCCAAAATTGCAATTGGTACCCTCTGGTCCCCGCCCCCCTCACCTCTAGCTGTGAGGAGGTCATCTTGGGTGTGGGGGAAGCTGACACAGTTGAGGGTGGCACTTGATGAGGTGCTGGGGAAGGAAATAATGTTTTTTTTCCGGCCATTTTGCCAATATTCACGGCTGTTTACGAGTCTACAAAGGGTTACAGATAACCACGGGTACGAGTAGTTCTGTTCCCACAGCTATATATTTAGGGGTGTCAGTGCTTCATTTGTTTTTTAAAGTTAATTCTATAGTTATAGCCAAAGGCCATGGTTTGTGACCCGGTATGTGTTTGGGACTCTTTTTTATTTTGCTTGTGTGTTTTCAGGCTATTGTAGATGTGAGACTTTGCAGAAAAAGAGAAGAAATTAGTTCATCAAAATTAATATAAAAAGGACCAATTGTATTCTAATTTTAGATGCCCCGTACAATGTCTTTTAGATTGTGTGTTCTTACTTATGGTATTATGTTGTGTGGCTGTGGAATGTTTGTTTACCTAGTTTACTGTTATGTATTATTCTCTGTTTGCTTTATTTTCAGCTACTTTATATAAGTACATGAGTAGTGCTGTACTGTATTGATATTTTAAGTTGTATTGTAGTATAAAGCCTGAAGTGAGGCCCCCTTTTTATTCAATGTTTTAACCACAGTGATGATAAAAGTCAATGAAATGTAACCACAGGAATAAAACAATGCTTTTTATCTTTATTTTATTGTATTTGTGTATTTGTATTTGATAAGTAGTCCTTAAAAGGACTGTTTTGGATTACGCTGAGTGTAGTATTTTAGCACATCTGAACTGCTGCTTTGATGTTTCGAAGGAATACCGCATTTCCTTCATCAGTTGGGTGTACTCCGTCAGGTCTATAGAAATTGGCCTCGCAGAACTGTATGTTGTTGTTCAAAATCGTTGTGGTCTCTCATGAATGCTGAAACTGCTTTATTAACATTTCTTCGTGATTTCTCAATTTTACCGTTAAATCTGGTGATCCGTCTCCATTTTTGCCTCTGAGTCAGATTGGAAAATATGAAGCAGGTGTGAGGAAATAGCTCCATTGATTTTCCCAGGTCTTGTTTGATCATTAAAGTAATAGACATACCTCGTACATTCCCCAAATCACTGCCTCCACAATGAATTAGTATGATGTCTGGCTGCCCTGTACTTTTCAGACTGAACAATTTTGGGAAAGTTTGGAACCAACACATTCCCCGCAATCCAAACCATTTCATTTTAAAATCTTTGAAACCTGGGTCCATGTTACTAATTAGTTTCTCACAAAAATTCAGTAATCGAAAGAGCCAACTGTCTCCGAGCAGCCACCCAGTTTTCAAACCAGCCATGATAATTGCAGTCTTTTTCTGTTTCCAGGAAAATGATTCCTAGTTTGAATTTATAGTAGTTTGCATAAGCAAGGTTTGTATTATTTATTTTAAAAGGTTTTTATTGGCATTTATATATAAATACGTGTGTGTGGTTTGTAGTTTCTAATTGTTTGATCGTGCTGTTGTAATTATTTGCAGCTATCCGAGAGGCACTCAGTGCGCAGCGTTGATATCCGCAAGTAGATGTCACCCCCTGTGCACCTACGCCTATATGAGTACAAATAGCATGTCGCGTGTTTGAGGCATGTGGTAGCTGCAGCAATCCGAAAGTTTGGGTGGGGTAGCATCTTACATGCATTGAGTGTTTTGGGTGGTAGTTAGAGACTAGGGGAGTTGAGGAGAACTGTGAAAAGTGGGGGTACTTATTTGGTGTTTGATGGAGCGCAAATACAATTTGAAATCTGTAGTTTTTGTGAATAGCTATGGCTATATGCAAACGGACATGAAGGGCTGTTGTATAATTGTGTCTATAATTAGCACGTGTAGGCAAGTCAACACTTTTCATCATTTAATTATTTGAAGATTTGAAGGCCGGCTTAGTTTGATTTTGGGTTTGCAAAAAATGTACGTGCAGCCGCGGATACAAAGCAAGATCTGCAATCGTGTCTCATAGCCGTGGCTATGAAAGATGCTGGATGGGAAAAAATAGATTTCTGTGAGTTTCATTGTTTGTCATTGGTTGTTGGTTCTGTTCTGTTTATGTAGCTGTCTTTGATAGATTTTAGGGAAAATGTGTCATCCATATAAGTAGTTTAACTAGTATATAGTCCTCTTTTTTTGGTATTAATTTTGGAAAGTATAAAAGCCACCATTTTCTGCAGTTTTATCCTTTTGGTTCAAGACCTGTTACTGTGCACATGACAGGAATGTGGCTGATGTGTATGTAAGTGTTAATACATTTTTAAACTTTAAAGGTTTAGTTGCAGTTTTGTGTGCGTTAGTTATGTTTGCCACTGGTATCATTTGGTCATTATAATTTCTTTAAGCTGGTTCGATTGTGTTGCAAGTATTTAATATATTTCTAAGTTTTAGAAATATGGACTTATAGACATTTACATGCAGGGATTTAGTTTTTGTATTTATGTTAGAGAGGTTGAAGGTTTATTTGATTGTATTTATTGTAATGTTAATCCACTTACAGGTATGCAGTACTCTTAGGTCTTTTGAGTGTTTTGTGAGGTGGTTGAATTGATGATGGTTTGCAAGTTCATTTTAGTTATTTTGTTTTGCTGTATTGTATTGTAGATGTATGGACTTTCACTAGACATGTACAGTTAACTCCTGTGAAAGGTCAACCTATGTTCAAAACATAGTGGTACTGTTGGAGATGGGAGCAGCACATCAGTAGAATGTTCATGAAAAGCCTCCTTTGTGACCTTTCTAGCATTTTGGATGATTCTTTAAATGCAGCGGGGCAGGTGTTTTAAGACTCTGGCTGTTGGTGGCAGCACCTTCAATGTGTCGTGGTTGATTTTTTACAAACACTGATCACAGCTCCAGTGATGAGAAAAGATGACATTTAAGTCAAAGATGGTGATGTTGTTGCAGTGTTGGATGGAGGTGCTGCAGACAGAATATTGGAAGGCGCATGGTGTAGAGTTTTGGTGCCGAATGTGCAAAGTACCTCATCTGCTGATTTCTAGAACAGTGTTGTTTGAATTTAAAGAAGTGTCAACTGTCAGCAGTGGTTTTCATTATAGTTGTCTTCTTCCTTGGTGGTGATTTATTCAGGACCGAAATTATAATATCATGACTGCTGTTTGTATAATGGCTACAGTACTAGCATTTCTATCTGTGTGATTGTTTTCTATCCCGTGTTCTCCAACTTTACTTTTCCTACCCTATTCTCTCTTGTTCTCCAAGTTTACTTAATCTTCCCATCATTTGTCCTGTACCTTCCCAGTACAACGTTGTTTGTTTATTTTCACCCAGTTTATATATCCGTTTGTTTTGTGTAGTGATATTTTCTTATACTTTTTTTATATTCTTGTATGTTTTTTTAAATCGAAGTTGGATTTTTCCCCAATGATTCCTATGTGCAAAAAGAACATCAATGTTTTATGCACAAATGTTGTATCTTATATTATGCATGCGATGCACTGTATACAAAATATGAGGGTTATAAAATGTGTGCATTAAATTTTGTGTTGTGAAGTGTGTGTGTGAGTGTCCTTGAACTGATTATGTTTTCTTTTTTCAGATAGAAGGATATGTATATATTTTATAAAATAGATTAATAACCGTGGCTATGGTGTAGTTCAATCTGCTGTTGGCTGTTGCATGCTCAGCAATGACTGGGAGGTTTCCTAGATTCAGTTTCGATGAACTATACCCACAGATCTTTATGTACTCTTTTTTTTACTGTTTGTTTTGTAATTCATATTTTACACTAGGTGTATGTAAAGAAAAACGGGCATTCTTATAGCCGCACCTACAAGACTTGGGGCATCAATGGATTTTTCTGTACCCGCGACTATACCAATGTTGAAAAAGAAAATGTGGAACGTTTGTTTAAGGTGTATTGAGTGTGGTGTTTGTAAACCGTTATTATAACATTTTATAAACATTGTATACATTAATAATACATATAAGTGCACACATTTGAAAAAGGTAAATAAATATGCAAAGATTGTTGAAAACAGATTTGTTTAGGGGCTGTAGTTGTGGCTTTTCTTTTTCTTTTAGGTGCAACCCATGATATAGCTTCTTCTTTAGCCCAATTATCTGGATTGTTTCTGTCCATGATTTGTCACACATTTTCAATGTCCTATTTCTTTGATTGTACTTATTTTTCAATATTAATTAATAGTTGTTTTAATTATGTTAATGAATCCATGATTAGTTGTGTGGGTATTGTGTGTGGTGCTTCTTGCTTGATTCTTCTTGATAATTGAATGACTTCTTCATCTGTTTGAAAATATTTGAAATATTTTTAAACAATTGAGGATATAATACACTTTAAAATATGTTCACACTTGATATTAGGTAGATAAAGGATATTTGTTTGAAGACTAATATCTGTTTGTTATAATGTTATTTTTAATCTCATTATAAATAAATATAAATAATGGACTTACAAAATCCTGAATGTGTTGTATTTTTTACTGGTTCATTTTCTTCAGCATCTTCTTTTTTAATGTATTCCTTTGTAGGATAACTGTCCTCCAACCACTGCATGTAGATTTCCATTTTAGTGTGGTAGAAAGAAATACTGCTTGTCACTTCAGATGTTAGTATTAGCGATGAAGGAAGAGTACATGAGGAGAGAAGGTGGAATGTTTGCATTTACTTTCCGACTGGTTGTTGTCTGTGTGGTGGGTGGCTGTGAATAGGATGCCAAGTACCTCAGATGCTGTTGAATTGTTGAACCTATTAGAGAATGTATCTTTTGACTGATGTGTATATATGCAAATACAACTGTAAATGATATTGTATTATTGTATTAAGAGTTGTTTTACATAGTACATTTTTATTGCTTGAGAGTGTGGTGTAGTTGTAGGAGATTGTGGTATGTTGAGGTATTAGAGTGGATATTTGAAACATGCAGTCAATTTTAGAAGAAGAGGATTTTCATTGTTCAGAAGACTGTGGAGAGTTTGAGAATTTTGCGAATGGGGTTCATAGTGATGTTGAGGACATAGGTGATGTGTTCTCAAAGCATTGGCTTATAACCTTTTTTGATTCTATAATATTATTTTAGATGGAGTCTTTGAAATGAGAGGTTTATGCTGCAATTGAGGAGAAACATTTTTGACAGCGAGTACAGGACAAGAAAATTACATAATCATCTAAAGAAAGAGCATACAGAAATGTTCCAAGATTATTTTTGTAATAGAGGTAAAGAGAATTTCTCTGATTGATAATATATTGCTTGGCGCGCACACGGAAGTACGGGAAGTACGCTGTTTGCTGTAGAACGCTGAGGAGACTGAAAGCTGTTTGTGTAATTTCTCCTGCACTACTGATTGAACGACGGGAGGTCGTCTTTCTGTGAAACACGGACGTTGCCTGACCCATCTCTGCAAGGATTGGTTATTTGATTTAAACCCCGCCCCCCGCTCCCGCCCACTTCTGGTTTGAAATACCGTGTCCCCAGCGCACCCGCGCGCGCACACGGAAGTACAGGAAGTACGCTGTTTGCTGTAGAATGCTGAGGAGACTGAAAGCTGTTCGTGTAATTTCTCCTGCGCTACTGTTTGAACGACGGGAGGACGTCTTTCTGTGAAACACGGACGTTGCCTGACCCATGTAAATACAGCAAGTGATTAAAGCGTTTGTTTATGGGTCACTAATGGGACACTGACTGTGTACCGACTGTTTACGTCCATGTCTAGATATATGTGTATGTGGTAATACACCATTCCTTTTCCTTTTCCTTGTTTTCAGCTCTGCAAGGATTGGTTATTTGATTTAAACCCCACCCCCCGCTCCCGCCCACTTCTGGTTTGAAATACCGTGTCCCCAGCGCACCCGCGCGTGCACACGGAAGTACGGGAAGTACGCTGTTTGCTGTTTGCTGCTTTGTATAGCGTGCAGTTGGCTACATAGCTCCACTTACTTAGTTTGCTTCCGTGTGACATTTTGAGCATTAACATTGGCGGTGGTGATAAAGGTACTGTACATAATATATAGAAGGCACGGTGAATGAAAAACTATAGTCTGGAGGCGCGTGTGTGTGTATCTATGCGTATCGAAGTGTAGCGTATGTGCAGCGGTGGAATGAAAAGAAAAATTGTAGGTGCTAAAAGAGACTGTACCATGTCCACCAATACTGTTAAAACACGGCGAATGAGCATTGCTCATACCACAGCACTACCACTCCCGGTTTCCTCGGATTCAGACGAGGACCTAATGGCATGTGCTCAAAACGTATCAGAAAAAATCAATGTTGAAAGGAGGGATGATGATATTCCGGATTCCTCACAGTCCCTGTTTAATGAGGAAAGGAGACCTGAAAAAGGTTATGGGAATGATATTGGGCTGCCTGATGCAAATAAACCGAAAAACTTGGAGTTGGGTTTGTCATTCATGGATGCCGCCCCCCGATATTTTCTTCAGGTGAAATAACGTTGATGGGGATATCTGAGCATTTTGATGCTTCAACACAAATCTCCCGTATCTTAGGTGGCGCTGCTAATCCAGACATAGCCTTAGGGGAGCGTAGTAGGAAAGCATGTTCATGTCCTGATTTCGAAAATGAGCGCAGGAGAAAGTCTGCTAGTAAAGGAGGTTAAATCACAGACAAGAATCCTAAACGAGATCTTGCTTGCTTTGACCGCCTGGCCTGAAATGCTCATAGAAAATATTGCAAAGATGATCCCACCAGGCAATGTGGAAAACGTCAACGGGAGAACGCAAAAACCCACTGATACTCCTCTGGATGAACTACAATTTGTTGTTGCTAATCATGCTGTCACTCCTAGGACAGATTCAGAGGTGAAGGAGCTTAGTGTCAATGTACTACCAGACACCCAGGGCCCTGGTACCAATACTGAGGACTAATCCCGACTGTGGCTAATGCTCCTATTAAGGTAGCTGAAATATTCAACATAAAGATATCTAAAAAAAAAATGAAAGAAAATAGGCGAAAACAGGCACAAGCTCAAAAGGAATTGAATCTATCCTCCCGTAAGTTTTTAAGAAATCCTAACTTGCGAGAAGTTGTACATGTGAGTCCAGATACTGATGGAGTATCACTGACTAAGGATGTTAATTCAGAGATGATGCATGGGGTGAATGGGGAAATATTGGTGGTTGACGCTTCGGTTGAACAGTGTTCAAGTGAGCAAGCGAAGGCGACACCTATATTAACGATAGCCACTGACAGCTCCAATGAGCCGAATCCGCACGGCTATTCGGATGCTGTAACTAAGCTGTCAGATGCCTTAAAAAATAAAACAGTCACTGACAGAATTGATACTAACCTAAAAAACCTAGAACTGGGCATCCTAGATATATTTGACCTATTTAAGAATCCTGATGCTCCGTTCCGTATAGAGATACCACCAAGGGATGAGAATGGACGATATGTGTGCCCAGCTGATTTGGTTGGACCATGTCAGGCAGTAAAAAAACCTGAGGCGACAAAGGTACGAGTCCAAGAAGGCATGGGGAAAAAGAACTATATCCATGTTTTAAGCTCGAATGTTATGACTGGTGAGCCGATGTCCTCAAATTGTGGGATGTTGGCTAGTAAAGAGATCTACCAGAGTATTCCGGTTAGCTCGGAGTTACCACCTAATTACCAGCCTATGACAAATAGTAACTCCACTCCAACTAAAGAATCCGCCACTACTGGCAACTTACTCACAGAAGATTTTGTGAGAACAATAATTGAGGACATACTCATGCAGAAAGCTGGAAGATTTGTCACATGGAACTCTAGAGGGTATTCGCACTTAGCCCTAAACAAGAAAGTATGTAAATCTCTAGAGAATTTTGATTTTGTGTTGATACAGGAATCATGGGCATGTGGCCCTTTGCTGTGGGATGGTTATGTGGTTCTATGTATGCTTGGTACTTGCGGTCCAAGAGGCCGCCCTAAGGGTGGTCTGGCACTTGCATTTCGCAATAATCAAGATATTTCATTGTTAAGCGAGGAACATTTGTATACATCCTGTTTAGGTGCTACTTTTCAGATCACAACCATGTATCGTAATGCTCATTTAATTGTGATAAACATATACTGGAATAATGCTGACTATGATGATAGAATGTTGGAAAAGTTAATTGATGACTTGAACACATTGATAGAGGAGTGGGTAGTTTCCACTCCGGATGGTTATATTATTTTGGCAGGTGATATGAATGCAGATTGTAATCTTTCAGGCAGCGAGCTATATTGGAGCTTAACGACTATAAGGAACACCAATCTGAAAATAGGCAACAAACGTTATAGAGGAGCACTGTGGTGTAACTTCGCCAAATCGTGGGGCTTGTCACAGATGTTTAATGAGCAAACAACCTGGAATGCCAGGGGAGAAACCTCTATCATTGATTACATTTTCGCAAGTGAATATCTTATTGTGAGTGATATGCTGGTGCAACCCAATGAGGCGAGTGATCAGGCTATGTTATCAATTGATCTGAATTTAACAAAGCAAACTAATCACAGAAAGGTTTATTGTGCACAAACGATTGTTAATGTGAGGGGCACCAGAGTTAAATGGAACACTGTAAAAATAGACAAATTTAACAACCGGATGTTACTTGATTTTGAGAAAAGATCTTTTGAATCAAAAAAAGATACCTACTCGGTGGGTGCATTTGGTGGCTTACTGGGAACTATGATAACTGGGTTTATGCAGCCACCTTCAGAAGTAGCCTCTAGGAAATCAATTCATGAACACGTCTTTGATCTTGATGTTAAGCGGCAGAGAGCTCAGATGAATAAGAATCTGCGTGCTATAAAAAGATTGCACTTGTCATCTGCTAATCTAATGGAACAGTGTCGCTTGAGGCGTCAGGCCTATCAGAACTGGAGGATTCATCACCATGCTTCTTTAACACAGAATGATGGTGAAGCAATGCTCAGAGCAATGAAGGAATCTAATTCTAGAAATTACTGGGCTCTTATCAATAGCACAGAGACTTCACAAACACAACTGAACATCAATTCCATTAGTGAATTAGTGTGGTGTAACTACTTTGAGAATTTATATGCGCCCTCCAGTTGTGAGGAGTCTTCTATAGGATGGAAATTTGATAAATGGGTTTTGGATGTATCTGTTGAAAAAATACTAATTATGATTAGGAAAATGAAAGCTTCTGCCACTCCTGGCCCAAATAATTTGTCCTCTGCTAAAACAAAATGGTTTTTTGTGGGCAAGAATACTTCATTTTATTTTTAGAGATGTGATTGAAATGCAGTCAATGCCGGACTCTTGGAAAGTTTTGCATGTTCTAATAATAATAATAATAATAATAATTAGGCTTTTATATAGCGCTACAAACCCTCAGGTATCTGAGCGCTGCTTATTATTACCCACGGTGTGTGGTGCTCATTTATCGACCTCGGAAGGATGAAAGGCTGAGTTTGGCCCCGCCGGGATTCGAACCTGCGTTAACAGGCTCTGCACGGGTGTCAAAGCGGGCGCTCTACTCGCTGTGCCACTTGACCGGCTTTACTGATATATAAGAAAGGGAATCGACAGAGTCCGATGAATTATAGACCCATTTCATTGATTAACATTGAAACTAAAATATTTTCTTCCATGATTCTGGAAAATTTGTTAAAATGGATGGAAGACAATGAAATCCTTGATGTACGGCAAATTGGGTTCAGGAAAGGTATGGGGACTGATGCAGGGGGATTATTAGTTTCTATCCTTCAAAGTCAAGCATCAAAGTTTGTGCATGTACCTTTATATGCTGCTTCAATGGATCTTTCTGCAGCCTTCGACATGGTGGATAGACCTTTACAATGGTGAAGGCTTGCTGCTCTAAACATCGAGAGAGGTTTACTTGCCATGATTGTTCACCTATACTCCAATACTGTTTTGAGGGTTAGATTAAACAAGAAAGGCTTGATGTCTAAGGACATAAGGTCTAGGAATGGTCTCAAACAGGGTTGCGCCCTGGCGGCGATCTTATTTAATTTGTATGTGTCTGGAGCAAATTCAGTATTTGAATCCTCTGGCTTGTTATCTCCCAAGGTTGGACGAAGTGTAATCAACTGGGTCGCCTATGCTGATGATTTTTTGCTTTTTGATCAATCTAAAATAGGACTGCAGAGGCTTATTGATGGGTTTTCAAGGGTCATATTAGAATTGAAACTGAAAATCAATCCACAGAAAATAGTTGTGATAAATCTGGGTGGTACTAATAAGAAATGCTCCAATCCTGTGTGGTTTGTGGAAGCAACTGCAATACGATTGCAGAATGCATTTAGGTATTTGGGCTATTCTTTTTCAAGTACTATGACAAAAAGTTTTATGATGAAATGCCTGGAGTATAAAGCAAGTCAAGCCGGAAAACAAATGAGAGTAATTGAAAGCAAATTTGGTAAATTCTCTATGTCGGCCTGTAGGGATTTTTATACAATGAAGGTCATCCCAAGATTGACCTATGGTCTAGAATTCTACCCTGACAAACTTACACCATATTTAAAAACCATTGAATCCCTAATTTGGAAAAAAATATTATTTTTTGTTCCAAAATGTATACCAATCGAACTCATAAGGAATGAGTTTGGTCTTAACTCTTTGAAAAGCAGTATGGAATGCAAAAAAACAATGCTATATAGAAAGTGTATTTTAGCAGGATCGAATTCCATTTATCATATATTTAATAAGGATGTAACTGAGAAACACATGCAGAATCTGAAAATAGAGGTAGAAAATATTCTGTGTAATATCGGAGTCACAATGAAATGTCTCATAGAGAGACCAGCTAAGATCAAAATGCTGATTAAAGCGTTTGACTGGGTAGCGAACAATACAGTGATCATGAATTCTAAATTGTATTGGCAAGCCTTATCTGTGTGGAAATGGTTCCCGGTACTTGAGTCTTATCTTGTAAAATATCCATCTCGTAAATTACGTAATAGTATTATGCGGTTCAGGTTCAACGTGATGAATACCAATGAAATTAATTTGATAAGGAAATTCATTCCTGAAAATAGGAAGATTTGTAGATTCTGCATGAATAAGGAGACCATTGAAACACTGTTACATCTTTTGTTAGTCTGTTCTTTGTTGAGTAATGAAAGGCTTGCTTACTTTTCAGATTTCGTTGATGATATTTCATGTGTTTCTAGAGAGAAAATATGGTTTGAAATGCTCCATGGGTATGACATGTCGTTAAAGATCAGAGTTATAGCATTTTTAACGATTATCTGCAAAGTGTCTTGATAGGATTTATATATTGTATTGTATTGCTTGAATGGTACTGGGTGTATTATGAATATAAAGTGTATAAAGAACTTTTACTACTATAAACCGAAAAATTGAAATGAAAAGGATATATGGTTGATGTAAATAGAAAATGGTTTTTAGCCTTATTGTTATTGTGATGACGTATTTATGATATATGAGATAAGGGAAATTTATAATGAATTCAATAATGTATGTGTATAATTATCAAAAAGAAAAAGAATCATGCTCAAATTCAATAATGAATGTGTATACTTGTTATCATAAATGTAAAGAATTGTGTTTTAATGTTTTTAAGTTTTATTATTGGTATTTTGTAAAGGTTTTTGTAAACCAATTTACAATAAATATAAAAATTGCTTGGTCATATATTGGTAAAGGAGCACCAAGGCTCTTTCAAAAACCACAAAGAGAACTTTTTAAATATATTGGAAAAGGAAAATACCTTTGATGCCTTGGTTTTTAAAATAGCCCGTGGTTACGACAGCAGCCTATAAAATGTTGTGCCCTGTCAGGCAGATTATAGCCACGTGTAAGCCAATGACACATTATGTATTTTTGGCAGTTGTAGCCGTGTTTATGACTATTGCATTAACCACGGGTATAGCGATTACAATTTCTGTGCACTGATCATGTTGTTGCATTGATTTCACACTATAACATTTTACATGTGTTTCTGATTATATGCCCTCATGTTTACCTTTATGTTGTTTCAATTGATACACCTTGTCAATATTTATTTTTAAATCTGTAAAAATGTTACAGGTAGCCATGAATACTGGTGGCTGATTTGATTCGTGTCTATGAATTCTCCAATCGTAAGTCGTACTTTTGGCGGGCTTTGATAGTCACGGGTATGTACCTGTTGGTTGTACCCGCAGTTATATCTGTTTGTATTTGGGTGAATTGATCATATTACATTATGGATGCTTCAGGACATATTTGTACATATGTTTCTGTTTGGATGTTTTTACCTGAAGGCTAGTGTGAGTTGATTTTGAAACCTTTGTAATATGAATTGTTCAGCACATTTGAAAAATGTACGTGTAACCGCGTCTATAGGTGGCTTTTAGTCATGTAACTGGGGTTATAGCTGCGGTTATGTAATTTGGCAAAGTGTGTAAATGTTGTATATAGCATTCTTTGGGAGGATTGTGTTGGGGCTTATTCATTGATATGGGGTGTAATAAAAATGCGTTGGGCATTTTACTTGTTTGCTTTCTGCAGTGCTCTTTTTGTGCTATTGATTTATGAAAGATATGAAAGTGACCATTGGTGAACATGTCACATTCTGGTTCCAGAAGTGAGAGTGCACACATGTTTTATGTTTGGTTATTTTGAAAATCTATTTCTTAATTGGAGCCGCTGAAGGTGAGTGATATTGTGTTTGTATATATTTTATGTACATTTTGAATTGTTGTATTTCTAAGATAAGTGAAATATGTTTAGGTGTCTGATTTAGTTAAGTTATACGTGTTCATCATCATCAATTAAGTTTACCCTCATTAAAAAAATCCATAAACCAGTTTTAAAAACAACAGTACACACATTTTACAGCAATGCTCATGACAATTAAAAATGAAAATCATTTGAAAACATATTTTATACATAATATGTGTTAAAAGACATTGGATTAATATAAAATGCATGTACTATTTTATCTTTGAAACAATTCTTGAAGTATATAAGTATTGTTTGACAAGTAGGGTTTTCCATATTTTACTTCAGTGTCTTTAGGAGAGTGATTAAGCCATATGCTATGTTATGCTATGCTTATGTGTAACAAAAACCTAATAAAGGTATTTTATCATTGACATTGGAAGATGTGATATGAATGTCAGTGTATAAGAAACCTGAGCGTGAACCAAGGAGTATAACTCTACTCTTCACCAATATTGTGGCTGTGTTTCTGCTTTGCAGTTGGATTTGAAGCTGTTTTTCTGTGCCCCTATATTGTTAATTTTGTAATATCTTCAAATTGTGGAAATGTTTGAATGTGGTTTTAACATTGAAGAGTTTATGAGGCAGTACACCCGATGAATGCAAACGTGCTAGTCTTTTAGAAATAATAATCAACAAATATATTTGTCAGCTTCACAATTTGCTTGAAAAAGGTGTGGTTTTGAAGAGAAGATTCTATTTAGGTTTCATGCAACATAATGACATTTGTTGTTATGCAATGGATTGACACAGGGAGATGTAAAATGCATAGAGGTGCATAGAGGGATTGGGAAACAGTATTATCAATGAGGTTTGGTAATATAGCTTTCTGGGGCTGGCCAGGGCACTTGGATAATGAAACCCTAGTGGAGTGGGGATGGGCAGCGAAGGGAGGGCATAATGTTGATATCTTTTGTTGAGTAGTTGTGATTAGTTTGTATGTGAAATGTAGGATAGTTGGTCAGGCTTTTATACCTATGAGGGTTGAATAGTTGAAAACAGATGAGGTGTTTGACTTTACATGTAATATGATGAGGATATGATATCTTGTGATATGAATTGGCATGTATGATGCACCTGTACACAATGATGACTAAGAAGAACTGATTAAATGGGTGCTAGTAGGAGGATGGTTGTGACAGGTCACAGTTATGTGACTAGCTGTAGAATGAATGCTGTCTGTCTGGAGTTGGTGTTCAGTTCTTAGGGAGAGTCTTGAAGGTGTCAAAACTGAGCTGGATGGAGCAATTACGTGGCAGTGCATTATCTAGCAGCTCTTTTTTGTTACTACCTTTCTCATGAATTGAGGACACACTAGAGATGCATGAACTGGTGGTTGTTATATCAAAGCAAAGATGTGTTAGAAATTATCTTGCAACATCTTTATGAATGTGAATGAAGAAATTATGCAAATTTATATCATATTGCTTTAAGTGAACATTTATTCTCTTAAGAAGCTGTTTGGTAATTGTAATCTGAAGTTATGGTTAGAGTATGTGAGGTGTTACTGAAGAAATGTATATTGGTATGTGGAAACAGTATTAGGTTTGCTAGGCATAGTGGGGATTGGCAGTGGAGGGAGGATATACATGCTTATATGTTTGGTTGAGTAGCAGTAGTAGTAATTAGTTTGTAGGTGAAATGCAGATGGTGGGACAGTGCATTGACTTTTTATGGTGGAATATTTGGAAACAGGTCAGGTTGTTCATCTTGCATGTTTTTTGATGATGGCTGAGGAGGACTCATTAAGTGGGTGTTGGAAGAAGCAAGGGTGTGGCAGGGTTCAGTTATGTGACTAGCAGAATACTAAATGGTGTGTGTCTGGAGTTGCCCTACAGTTGTTAAGTACAGGTTTCTCTGGTGTGAAAACTGGAGCTAAGTGGAGCAACTAAGTGGCAGTGCATTATCTTGGAGCTATGTTCTCTCATCACGTTGATTATGAATTGAGGACACAGCAGAGATTAATGAATAGTTGGTTGGTATATGAAAGTAAAGATTTGTTACATATTATTTTGCAACAGCTTTATGAATTTGAATGAAGAAATGCTGGTCATTTTTGTCATGTAGTTTCCTGTAAACATGTGTTCTATTTAGTAGTTGTTTGGGAATTGTACTCTGAGGTTATGTTATGAAAGTCTTTTGGTGTTCTAGGGAAAATACTCCAGGTAAATCGTTTCTGAGAAATAATGAAGTACATTGAAGAAGGTGACTTCATAGTGGCTAAGTGGGTAGGGTTTGCTAATTTGTATTTCAGCTTTTGTGCAGTAATATATAAAATGTGTCTGAACCTTTGTATACAGGTATGAAGTTGCAAATGACATGATGTATGCATATATTTTTTTAATATGTGTATGCTTTATTATGAATTGCTATTTTATGTAAGAATTGGGTACTGTGGTGTATAAGATTAGGTCACTTTTTATTTAGGCCTATTGTTAAAACAATGTACTGTTCCCAGCATAGATATATTACAACATGGCAAACTTAATTCATGGAGGTGGTGTGGTTTGGAAGGGCAGGAATCTGTTTGGCTTTCATGGTATGTAATGCAATATGTTGTTATGCAATACACTGTCATTGGGAGATGTAAAACGAATGGGAGGGCATATTGGTTCGGGAAAAACATATTATTGATGAGGGAAAGATAGTTTTCTGGGGCTGCCTAGGGCACTTGGCCACTGACACATTAGTGGAGTGGGAATGGGCAGTGAAAGGAGGACATACATGCTGGTATCTTTTGTTGAGTAGTAGTAGTTCATTTGTAGGTGAAATGGAGGATGGTGGGCCAGGCTGTTGGCCAATAGATAGAAACATGTGAGGCACTTCACTTTACCTGTATTTGATGAGGATGAGTAAGAAGAACTGATTTAGTGGGTGGCAGGAGTAAGGTTGTGACAGGGCACAGTTATGCGACTAGCAGTAGAATGAATGCTGTTTGTGTGGACATGGCCTACAGTTCTTAAGGGAAGACTGGTAAGGTTCAACAACTGGAGCTGGGTGGAGTAACTAAGTGCCAGTGCATTATTTAGCATCTATTTTCATTTGTTACCTTTCACATGGATTGAGAACACAACAGGCATGAATGCATACTTGGTTGGTTTATGAAAGCAAAGATGTGTTACATATTATTTCAAAAGCTCTTTATGAAGGTGAATGAAGACATGACAGCAATGTTTGTCATGTTGTTTGGGAATTGTACTCTGAAGTTATGTGTAGAGTATGTGAGGAATTAATTAAGAAATGTATAGTGATATGGGAATATGGTACTATTGAATAAGTTTAGTAGGTAGCTTTATGGTGCTGTCCAGGGGACATGGCCATTCAAACTCTAGTGGTAGTGGGGATGGGTAGTGGAGGGAGGATGTACATGCTGATATGTTTTGTTGCATTGCAGTAGTAATGATTAGTCTGAAGGTCCCTTTTTGAATCACAGTGGCAATTTGGAACAGGCTTTTCATGGTTGCTGTCATATGAAAAGGTTTGTAGTCTCTTTTTTATTTAAATGGGAGTGGCAATAATTTTTTTTTTATGATGAGACATGTGCTTCACTTGACCACATCTCCTGTCGGGAATAAATACAATGAAAATGTTTGCATATCAGGCAAATTCTGAGATACAAATAACTATTACCCCTCGGCTGACGGGTGGCCATAGGGTTTTACATCCGGCAGCCTTGTCTGAGGCCCTCTTTCTCTTGGACCTACAAATCCCGGGTGGAGGGGCGGTAAACTGTCTCTTCTTGTCAGCCTGGGCAGGGAAATTATATTATATATTAAAAATATGAAGGGACACAATGTGTGACCTTCAATATCAAATGTTTTCTTTTATGCAGTTTTTTTGTAAGAGTCCATCAAAACACCAACAACTATGAGCCATAAAAAAGGATCGTATGCAGGGAAGTACATTTCTAGAGTGTAAGATTTCAAAAGGTAGTGTTTCTTAAATATGCAGGTACAAATCCTGTAGATAATACAACAATACCTGTTATCGATAATACTTTTGAAAATGTAGAATTTCAAATAGGAACTACCTGGAGAGGGGCCTTGGGGGTGAGTGCTGTCACGACCCCTGGCCGTAACAGGCAAGCCATCCAGGCTTTACCACAGCCTTCATCATAACCCCAAGAGCCTTACTATTCCGCCCAAGACTCTCTTGGAGTCAGTCCTGGTGCCTTTGGTGCCAGGCTCATATGTGAAGCTAGAGAACTTGAGAACTGGGATTTGCAATAGCCTTTGGACAACATGGATGCCCCCGCATAGCTCAGTCCCAGAACTGAGCTATGCGGTCTAGTGTTTTAGGTGTGGTCAGAACTAGGGGCACCTGCGATACCTTCAGGCTATATAAGTTATGCCCAAGCTGAGGAATACGCTTTGCGTTACTCTGCTAGCTGCTTTAGTGACGCTCACCACATTCTGTTCGGATCCTCATCTGCATCTCTGAGCCTGTTACCTGCAAGAACAAGAACATTGTTAGTACACACTTACCTGCAAGTGAATCCTGCTTCTGTCCTCCGCTTCTGGGTCCTGAATGTACAAAATCTCGGCGAGCGCTCCTTCGATCTGGAAAGCCGCACCTGGGATGAAAAGAGAACGAAAAAGCAGCATTAGTAAGCGTTTATTCTCCAATATAGAAAACAAGCAAAATAAGCACACGCTTACCTGGGGTTGACTCGCCCTTGGCCTACGTCCATTCCGGGCCATTTGGACAACCTGCAAGAGGGAAGAAGACACCGATTAGCATACAAGAGATCAAGAATGCGGCACATGCTACGCTTTACTCACCGTTCTTCATCTTTTCGGCAGCATCCATTCCTGGACATCGCAACAGCCTGTAAGGAAGGGAGAACAAACAGGTCAGCACAAGAAAAGGCACATAGCGCCGCGCATCGCGCTTTCACTTACCATCTCGTGCACAACCCCAAGCAGCATGGTGCCAGCAGAACTCCATTCACACTTAAGGAATAAGGAGAGACATTAATAGGGGCAATTGCAAAGAAAAGGACAAATAGCCAAACCAGCATTCTTACCTGGACAAACGGATTCGCAGCAGGTCTGGACTCTGAGGGCCCGTACCAGTGAAGCAACTAGGCTGCGCTTCACCCATCCAAAAATGCGCCCCTGCACAGAGTAGCAGGACGGAGAGCACACCATATCATAAAGCAAGGTGAGGAGAGCACCAAGGGGGTTGTTGTGTCCACAAGGGAGGTGGGCTCCAGGCTGGAAGAGACAATAAAACTAAACCCAAATTCCTGTGTTTTCAGACCCAGTTCTCGGCCGAACAAGAGTTCAAGGGAGCGGGTTCAAGGTCGGAAGTGGTCCAACCAGACTGAGTGGCGTCCCCGTGGATATCAGGTGAGCGTTACACTAAGTCATTTCCTGTTTTGTCTGGTCCCTCTACTTTAGAATGACTCTTAGGGCCTCATTACACGGTAGGCGGTAACCATGGCGCTGTTAGCGCTATGGTTGCTGCTGGTATTTTACTGTGTCTGCCTTGGTGGATGGCAGAATTACCGCCCTACTCCAAGGTGAGCGGGGGCGGTAATTCCCCAGTCACCAAGGCCCTTCCCCATTCCCATTTTTGCCCCCATAGGGCATAATGGGGATGGGGAAGGCGCTAATTACGGTACCGCAAATTGCGGTACCGTAATTAGCACCAAGGTCCCTTTCCAGCACCCTACTTTAACGGCTGGTCTACACCAGCCGTTAAAGTCGGGTCCCGCAAAGGGAACTCGTAGTAAGGCGGTAAGGGTTAACGGTCATCGGTAGCATTACCGATGACCGTTAACCCTTACCGCCTTCCATGTAATGAGGCCCATAATCTTTTTTCAGTAGATGGTCATCCAATTCGAGCTGACCAGTTCATCAATATTCTGTATTCATTTTCCATGTTTTAGTGGTTTATTGTTAGCAGATAGCATGCCTCTGGTTTTCCAACTAACCAGGTGCTCCCCAAACCTGTTCTGGACATAATCTGAATCAGTGATTATGACCAGTTTATGGAGTTGGGGTTGGACAGCAGTGAGGATGGCTTGATGCACAGCCATCAGCTCTGCCACTTGACCACTAAGGGGACCGATTTTGTACCCAGCGGAGGGTTCTAGGGCATCATTCACCTATGCATTCCCTACGCCGGCCACAAGTTCCTTTTCCCCTTTGTTGTCAACATGGTAGGAGCGCCCAGCCACATAGAGAGTTGGCATTCCCTCACACTTGTCTTCTTCATAGACTTTGTGTGGGGAATTAAGGTATGCCTCCATGTTGTCCTTTATTTTAAGACTTTCGTCCTGGAGACAGTTTTCTCTGACACAATCATGCAAGTCAGCCAGACCTTGTGCGAGGGGACTCTTCTTGTTTTGGCCATATCTGACCTCCGCAGGAAAGCCTTGCATTGACAGAATCCAGGAAGTAATTTGGGAATTACTCACATTTCGGGCCCGGATTCTGTCACTTTGAAGATATTGCAGAGGCTGGTGTGGAGTCTCCACTATGATGTGTTCCCCCTGGATAAATGGGTGGTAATTCTTCAATGCCCATACCATTGCCAGGAGTGCCTTCTCACAATCGTTGAATTGTTCCTCCAGTGAGGATAAAGTCTTACTCGCACTGGAGATTAATTTTATTGACCTTGTCATGCTTTTGATATAATACTGCAGTCATGCATGTATTTGAGAACCCTGTCTCCAAGAAGAACTCATTGTTTTTGACAGGGTAAGCTAGGCAAGTCGTTTGTGAGAGGCTTCTTTTGAGTTGTCTTACTGCCTCGGCTTGTTCTGGACCCCACTCCCACTTGACCCCGCCCCTTCAACAGATGGATCAGGGGTCTTGTGATCTCTGCATAATCCTCAATGAACTCTGCTGTAATTACTCAGTCCAAGGAGGCTCCTTAGCTCCCGCAGAGTTGTGGGGTCTTTTAGTTTCTGGAGTGCTTCTACTTTCTTTTCCTGAGGACAAAGACCCTCAGGAGTTATCTCATGCCCCAAGAAGTTGGCATGGGTCCTGCACCACTGTGCCTTTTGGAAGGAGAGTTTTGCTCCGGCAGCCCTCAACTGTGTCAGAACGTAACGGATCTCTGCTATGGGTTCCTCCACAGTTGAGCTTTTGATTAGCAGATCATCTACATAGGCCAGGTTACCCTTTTCACCCAAGTCGGGCAGGGCCTTATGCAGAAAGATATTAAATTAATTTCCGGAGTTGATGTATCCGAAGGGAGTCTGGGTCCAAGTGTACTGCTGCCCCCCAAAGGTAAAGGCCAGTTTATATTGGTCCTGCCTTCTGACAGGTACATTCCAGTACCCATTGGTCAGGTCAATGGCAGTGTATACCTTTGACCCCTGGATCTGGGCCAGCCCTTGGTCAATGTAGGCAAGATGCCATCCATAGGAAGTATGGACCTGTTTGTTGAGCTCCCTTATGTCAGCACAGAGTCTCCACTGGCCGTTTGGTTTCAAAATCCCCAGCACCGGATTATTGAAGGTGCTATGGACTGGACAAATTATCCCACGGGACTCAAGGTTCTTAATTATTTCTGTAAGGGACTCCATTGATGCGAGAGGCAAGCGATATTGCTTCACGAACACTGGAGTCATTCCAGGGTCTGTGGGAATGGCGTTGTGTGGATGTCGGTGCGACCACAGTCATATGAGTCCACCGCAAATAGATATTGAAAATCTAAGAAAACTTGTTTCAATGTTTGCTTTTGCTCCAGAGTCTCACAGGCATCAGCTAGGTTGACTCTCTCTTCAACCATCTGCCTGAAGCCCGGAAAGACTTCTGGTTTGGCTATCTCAGCTGGATCCTCCATCTGGGTGGAGAAGTCCCTGGTTAAAGTACTGACTTGGACAGATGGCTTCAGGTGGGGAAGGCAGTCCTGGTGGACTTGAAAGATCACCTCATCCCTCCTGAAGTCACAGGTCACCTCTTCCTTACCATAGGGGCAGGAAGAGTACACCAGGAAATTCCCCCCATTACAGGTGAAGATCCTGTCTGGTGTTAAGTCATTGTCGCTATCATGTCAAAACAGTCATTGGGGATTGGTCCTACCAGTTAATTACCTAAATCTATGGAAAAATGTTGGTCATCAACCGCCATTCCATTAATGGTGCCTGTGCCCAGAGTGATACTCTTAAGGTTGCTGTTATCCACCTCTATTGGAATGGTGTTGTGTTCTGTATTGACTAGTGGTGTTGGGTTTAACCTCAACCCTTGCTGTTGGAAATTGGCATTGTGGTGAACATATGCATCAGGATTTTGCGGTTTCTGTCCTCTTTTAATTTTTATTTTAAGTGAGAATTGATGGGTCCGCTCTGGGATATTTACTTCCTCTCCAATCTGAATTTCAACTGCATGTGGCAGCAAATGAGCTGACCGAAATGCTTTCTCTTGGTCATCAAAGTACATGGGATTATCCACTAATTGGGACCAGGCTTTGAAGTGTATTAGGTCGAAAATAATGGCAAAGCAATTGAGAATGTCACTGCCTAAGCAAAATGCAGGAGGAACATCTCGCACGACCCAACAATTATGGACTATGCTCTTGTTACCTATGGACATTTTGAGCATACACCTGCTAGGCAGGAGATGTTTGGAATTGGGTGTTTCCAGGGCCATTTCCCACTTGTCTATCAATTTAAATGTGGGAATGACTGGATCTTTGGGAGTTTTTGGAACATGGCTTCGCTGATGAAGCTCTTACCGTTGTTCACACACACTCGGGCGAGAACAGAGTCCTTCCCCTCATTTAACTGAATAGGGATGAACAACAGTTCTCAAATTTTCTGAATGTCAGCCAAGCTTTGTGCTGGTTTCTCATCATTTTGGACTATAGAAGTGGTATTTTCTGATTGTGAATTTGTATAGAATTTAGTATTTCCTTCCAGTGTGGATTGCCACTTGAGACTGAAAGGAATGTTTATTTTCAGAAATAGAGAGGACTTCCGATCACCAGTTTGGTGTCCTACTGCAATTACTGTCACGTCAGGGATTTGGTGATTTTGAAAATGGAATTTGATTTGGTCACGTTTTTGTTCAACCATGTGTCATGTGCCATTTAAACTATGTTTTAATTTGATTGTTCTGTTGGCATGGGTCCAGAGGAACTTGTTTACACAATCTATGAGGGGGGACAATCTATGCAGGATGTCATTCCCTAGTAAACATGGTGTGCCCTCTGGAGTTACAACTATGACCAGGTGTTTCACCTTGTGTCACCCAATTTTAATGTCTAAATCAACAGTCCCCTCAACAGGAATTTCCTTCCCATCGAAGTTCTGAAGTTGTCGAGAACGAGGGGTGAGAGGGATTTGGTATTTCTCCCCCCTTCCTGAATTCAGCTGATCAAAGGCCCTTTTTGACAGAAGGTTGGCTTGGGATCCAGTGTCCACCAGTGCCAAAAATGTACATTGCCCCTGTATTTAGACCGGGGCATAACATCCTCCCTCCTTTTCCTCAAGAGGGCAAAGATAATGCACATTTTGGGCCAATTGGTGGGTTAATTTCTTTGCTTTTGATTTGACAGATTGGTGATTTGGGCAGGATTTTGTTTGGGATCTTGGGAACCTGTAAGAAAAAGGTGACAGTTGGATATGGGGGGAGTTTGGACTCCCCAGGTTCTGATTCTGGGCTGCCCCCCCTTTTTGGAGGCAGTCACCAGAATTGGTTTGGGCCAGGTGAATTTCTTGCTGGTCTTTCTGGGGTTCAATGATGGGCGGTTTTAACTCGTTCCCCACATCTACCCAGTCTTGATCAGGATCTCTCGGGACCCATTTTCCTTTGGGAGGAGTTCCCCCATTCCTGAAGAAGGTCCTTTTCCCAGAATCCTCTGAGGACCCCTATCCTTTAAATTGGAAGATTCTAACCTCCTCCACAAAATGGGTCTTTTTAGGACCTTTATTTCTCCTACCCGCCCTCTTTTCCTTAGGTTGCAGACTTTCGGGGGCAGGATATTTTGGTTCTGGTTCCTGGGTTTCCAGGGGCTTTTCACAAGTGGGGAAGGAAGCTTCCTCTAAGGCTTTACACCCCCCTCCCCCCTGTGCCTCCTCCATGGGAACTGGTGGATTGTTGGGGTTCTCTCCCCGTCATTGCTCTGGAGTACCAGACCCTTGATTTGAGGGTTTCTGGCCCTTCTTGTTCATCTGAGGGTTCTGCTGAGCCCTCAACATGTGACCCAGATCCTGTGCCAAGTTCTGGTCCTGGCGCTCCAGTTGGGACACTCGCTCTGGCTGGTACGGGGTTCTCTGGTCCATCCTAGTTTGATCACGGGAAGGGTAACTGTCCCTTCTCCCATAATACCCTTGGTTTGGATAGTTCTGGTACCCCTCCAACCTTGGCCTCCCCTCTCCTGGATTGGGCTGTCTGGGCTCAGGAAAGTGGGGAAAGAAAGAAGGGTTGTTTTGGGGGTTGATGTTTGGCAGGTACCGGGGAAAGAAACTCAATCCGGCATTTGGGGGATTACTGCCCTCCTGGGGAAAGTTAGGAGGGAAGTTTCCTGGGTTGGCAGCTGCCTGATTGGATCCCCCCCCTTGGGCTGGGGGAGTCCACACATAGCCCTGGATGGGTCCGCTGCCCTTGTATTGGGGGCTGATATAGTCAGGGGAGTTAGGGGCCATTTGTGGGATTACCTCTCTGACAACCTGTTTGGGATTGGCCCGAGGGCCTTCTGGGTCTTTGGTTAGGAGGATTTTGCGCAGGAATGTTTTTAGGCGCCCCCATGTCCAGATCTAAAATGGGGGTGACCTTCACCTCTTCCACCTTAGCAGCAGCAGGGGTGTTGCTTGGTTTGGGACTTTTATTGACACTTTTATTTTCTACCGGTTTCTGCACTTCAAAAAGATCACCCGGTCTAGTGATCTCTTTTCATGGAAGTCCCTCACCAGCTGGGTCATAATTTATTTAGGGAGTGCATGAAAGAACGTATCGATGAACTCCCTACTGTCTGTGTGCACCCTCCTGGTGGTCTGCTCAAAGGTACTCTTCAACTCTTGTACAAATTCTTGTGGGGCCTGGACTTCCCCACATTGCAGATTGTAGGCCGCCTTGCGGGCCTCTTGAGGGTTTCTATGTATTGCAAAATGCTTTAAGATGGGCGCCCTATAGGTGGACCATCTTGAGTGTTTCTGATCCTCCAGCCCCGCAAAGAAACTGGAATATTCAGGGGAAAATGTCCACTTGACATATTGAATGATACTTTGGCTATCCTTCATGTGAAAAGTATCCATCTTTTGCTCATACAACTCGAGGTGCTCCCAAACTGAATATTTGGCATTTTTATGATAGGGAGTTATGACGCTCCTAATGGCCTTGATTTGCTTCAGGGGATCTTTCAGTAGGGCCCTCTTAATTTTGTTGGCCTTTTTAGTTTTGGTCACCTTTGTCCACTCATCCTCTGACTCAGAGGCACTGCTGCAGGAGGTGGCTGTCTGATCCTCTAGGCTCTCCCTGATTCTGCGAGCTTGGGATTGGCTTGCAGAATGTGGAGGCCTAGTCTCTTACGACCTGTGGCACTCAGAATAGTCTTCTGACTCTCCCTTGCTCCCAGGATTGTACCCCCATCCCCACTGCCCTAGCTCGGAAGAGGTTTTTAAGATGCTCTTTGTGGGTCTAGTTTCATGGAATTCCCCACCAAATTTGACAGACTGATCCCTTGGTAGGTGATATTTTTGAGGATCCAGTTCTCTGATTCTCTCCTCACTGGAGACTTCCTGATCAGAGACGCTGGTCCTAATATTTGGGAATCTGTACATAGATGCACGCCCATCCATTTCTGGGAGGCGCTGATCTGTCAGTCTCATATTTCCCATTGTGCTGAAGTCTACCATCCCAGTGGCCCTTGGTTCATATGAGTCAGTGGACATGAAGGTGGCAGAGTGCATGGGACTGAAGGGATTACAGTCCCTGATGACAGGGGTCCTGAGGTTATGCTCAGGGGTTTCTCTTTCCCATCTTACCTCATCTCTTTCAGCCCATATTCCCTGATGACATGCCAAAATTTGAACCTTTTGCTCTTCTATTAAGGCCTTGCTGATTTGTTCTTGCACAGTTATCTGTTTGTGGAGCCTGTCATTCTTTTCACAGAGAGCCTCATTGTCGCTCTGTGCTTCCTGCCTAGATTAGAAATACCGGGCCAATTTTTGCTGCAGGAGACTCACCTCCTGAGTTTGGTCCTGTTTGGTCTGAGTATTCTTTTACAAAGCATCCTCCACCCACCTGGTGTGCTGTAGTAGCTTTTCATAATCAGTTTTGATTTCACCAAACTCCTGAAGGGCCAGGTTTCTTTCCATTAACTTAGTTTTTAATTGGCTGACTTCCTGGCCTAAGGCAACCCTCTCCTGACTTAGAGTGTCCCTCTGTGCAGCCAGGTCGTCCCTCTGTATTTTTAAATGCACTAGCTTTTTGGCGCTCCTCATCAAATTCCTCTTGGGAGTGGACGTCTTTAATCAATAATTTATTATTTTCCTGTTTCAAGGATTCTATGTGGTTCTGTAATGTGACTACCTGCTCTGTGCAGGCTCTATTCAAATGTAACTGTTGTGCCAGCTTTTGTTGACTCTGTTGTAAAGAGGCCGATTCATGGAATTAATGTGCGCTGAAAATTCCCACGCAAGCGTGCAAAAGCGTGCGAATCGCAGCGCAAATGCGAAAATCGCAGCGAAACCCGCACACAGCGATTTATGGAAGTGCGTGCACGTGTAAATCCATGGATGTGCGCTAAAATCCTGCATGGCGCACGCTGGTGCACACGTCTTCAAACAGTGTGCGCTACGTGCACAGCAAAAGCGCACATAGCGAAGCGCACACAACAAAAGTAGGCGTAACAAGGGGCGTAACATGCGGAATGGGGAACAACGCGGGAAAATGTGGGCGTCACGGGGGAAGTACAGGAGGCAAATGCGCGGAACGCCCACATGCGCGCCTACAACACATATTCATGGAATCGAATAGGGCTAACGCATGCGCCAAAAAAGACGCACTAATCCGGAAACACGTACACCAGCAGGAAGCAGGCGTACGTGGATCCGCGCAGCATAAAAGTGTGCGCCAACAACAAACAAGCTCAGATGCCAAGATGAATATACCGTTCCTCGCAGCAGTGGTCGTGGGATACCGCAGGAGGAGGAGGAAGATAGTCAGGCCCAGAATTTTTACACCCAGAACCAGCCTTTTTGGGATGCCTGACGACCAGGTGTATGGGAGGTACAGGTTTCCATCTCACATAATACTAGACCTGGTGAGTGAGTGCGAGGATGACGTCACATCACCCACCCTGTGCTCCCAAGCACTAAGCTCCTTGGAAAAGGTGCTCAATGTACTGCACTCCTTGGCCACTGGTTCATTTCAGCGGACAACTGCAATAGTGGGGGGGTCTCACAGGCCACGCAGTCATGCTGCCTGCACCAGGTGTTGGCCATCATGACTGCACGCCCATCAGTCTGCAGGCACATATATCTGCCCAGAACACCTGCAGAAAGGCAGGCTGTCGTCCAGGATTTTTACGGGGTGGCACACTTCCCCAAAGTGCTAGGTGCCATTGACTGCACCCATGTGGCTCTACATCCTCCCAGGGAAACTGAGCACATCTACAGAAAACGCAAGCACTGGCATTCCATCAACGTGCAGGTAGTATGTGATGCCAAGGGCATCATCACCTCAGTATATGCCAACTATCCAGGGTCCACCCATGACAGTTTCATTTACAGAATGTCAACCCTAAACCGGGACCTAGAAGCTGGGCGGCATGGCGATACATGGCTGCTTGGTGAGTATAAATGCCCCTGCACATGCATGCATGTCAGATACTGAATAATGTCACAACCCCACTAATGATACCCATCATCGCCTCCCCAGGGGACAGTGCCTACCCACTGAGCACCCACATGATGATGTTGGCAGGGGCACCGTCAGTTTTTATGGACCATGACCGACACTGTCCCGGCTGGGAGACTCAGAGCTGGGGTGGATAGAGCTGCAGCTGCCCCTGCAGCCTCCCCACCCTGCCTACTATGGGCAGCAGATGACATTGCTGCCCCAGATCCACGTGGCCTGGTGACACCAACTTGCACCGGCACACGTGGCTTAGACTTGCTGACCTGGAAGTCAGCCTGGGAGTCATCCTGTGCTGGGTCAGGTGCCGCAATGGGCTGGTCCAACAAGGGCTGAGCTGGGATGGTGTCAGCCACGTTTCCCTCAACCATGGGCGGGGGGAGCATGGGTGGTCCTGATTGGTCCTCCACACCTGGGGGTCTAGGGGAACCCTGCAAATCTTGGCCACATCCCCTACCGTGCCCACCACGCCCACCTTTTGAAGGTCGGCCACCTTTGCCTCCCTTACCGCTTGGTCGCCTCCCAACCATGGCACTGATGTTGTTGTGCATATGGGAGTTGCAGTAAACAATTGATCTGGGCAATTGGGGGTGAAAGGGGTAGGGTACTAGATGGAATTCATACCCTAGTGCTATATCAAGGCTGTCTGTGACCCCTGGGGGAAGATGATGGGTCACGCAACGCGCAGACACCCCGAAAACAAAAAGTAACATGCACACAAACCCTCGTAGACCACGTGCGTGGAAAAATGAACCTGCACTATGCTGTGGCACCCAGAAACACAAAAATAAGCATACGCGTGTTACACGCAGCCTACAATGACCTCTGAAGGGGTACACGACACACGGGCAAGCACAGTTGGTAAATGCGTGCACGACTCACCGTCTGCCTGGAAAAAGAACGTGAAAAAAACGCACATGTGCGCGTTGGCAACACCCCCGCCAAAAGAAGAATTGTACGCTGTCTGAGGAGACAGGACAAAAGAAGAAGTGAACGCTGTTTGAGGAAACAGGCTCAACAAAAAAAGGAACGCTGTCAGAGGTAACAGGGAGTACGAACTTGAAACGCTGTGAAGTAATCATGTGTGAACCGACAAGAAGTAGAGAATTCACCCACTCGCTCTCCACAAAAAGCACGTATAAGGAAATGGGGTCCTACACGTACCTTTTAAAGCGCCCCACACGTACAGCGTCACTTACGCGTGTACACGCTAAGGCCCTTTCCTCCAATTACACGAGCTGACACTCGGATGTGCAGTTTTTGGACGTGTACGATGAACATGCACCCGTGTTGATGGAAACGCCCGTGCGCGTCACGTCACTTACGCGCGTAGGCCCTTTCCTCGTATTACACGCATTCACACGCGGACGTGCAGTTTTTTCACGTGCGCTGAACCACTATGCCCACGTCACGAGGGAAACGCCCGCACGTGTCACGTCACGGAAGCGCTTACGCGCTAAGGGCCTTTGGTCCAATGAAACTGCATACGTGTGCTGAC
Source organism: Ambystoma mexicanum (assembly GCF_040938575.1). Lineage (NCBI taxonomy): Eukaryota > Metazoa > Chordata > Amphibia > Caudata > Ambystomatidae > Ambystoma > Ambystoma mexicanum. Next base: position 144,208,904 of record NC_090937.1, read on the forward strand.
GCGCCTACGTGCAAATGGCCTTTCCTCGAATTACACGCTGACGTGCAAGATTTTCACGTGCCAAATCACTCTGTATCAAGCTGGCCACGCAACAACACACGGAAGACCACGCTCCTGCCAAGAAGACCGAAGTACTGCCCCCCAGAGCCCTGAGCATGCTCCCACCTGCCATCTGCTGCTGCCTGCCTGCCTGCTGCCCACGTGCCCTGGTATTTGGTGCCTGCACATCAGCCAGGGTTCCAGTTGCTGTGTCCACCCCTGCTGGAACAGAAGACTCCCGACTGGGATACCATCGCTCCACAGCCCAGCCCCAGGACCCAGTTGCCCACCCACGTCTGCCTCGGGGGTCGCCATGTCGGGGCAAACACCATCTGAGACCACTGGCGACCCCCAGCCAGAGAGGCGGAGGGCCACCAGCTTCAGTGTGAAGGAAGTTGGTGTCTTGGTGGAGCATGTCCTGGGGCAGTATGATGCCCTCTTCGGAAAATCACGCGCCAACAAGGAAGGATGGGAGAGGATCTGGGACGATGTAGTGGTGGCACCCCGCAACATCAAGCACGTCAAGATGCGCTGGCAGGACTTCAGGTCCAGGACCCTCCACAAGGCCTGGCTCCTCGCAGAGGGGGGCCGGATCAGCATGAGTGACATCCAGATGACGGTCCTGGAACACGTATGCCCAGCGCTCCATGACCAGATCCTTCGGAGGAAGACCCGTCTGGAGTTGAGCGGTAAGTGGCCAAGCATTTTTATGTGAGACAGGGCATGTTGCAGCGTGCTGGTAGTCAGATACTTGCCTGTATGTGTGACATGGCTATGTATGGATGTATGTGTGCAGGGACATCATGCTCATGCATGTGAGATCAGTAATGTGCGAACCACATGGTTGGTGCATGAGTTCCAATGCAAAATGGGGAGCTGTATGGCAAATGCACACATGAAAGCATGCCAGTGTTCTGTTCTTGCACATGGTGGGGGTGTGAGGGATGGGTGCTGCTGTCATGTACATGTATGGTGCACATGTGTGTGTGTCTGAGAAGTGTGTCTGTGACTTTGATATGCCATGGATTCATGACACATGTCCGTGTTGATGTGTACTTTCACTCATGCAGTCAGTCGCTGTTGTATGCACTGTGTCTATCCAATGTGTCTGTGGTATACAAGGCATGATGCATGACCCTCCGGTGGTGTGTGTGCATGGGATCAGTGTGAGCCATGATGCATGTGAGTTTGAAGGCAACATTTGGATTAATAGAGGCCTGTACATGGATGCTGATATTGATTGCAGGCACTGTGCCTGTTCATGCATGTGTGTTGCGTGCATTTGCCCATGTGTTGTGGAGGGAGAGGATGGAAGTGACGTTAGACACTGCCACTCATGTGTTATTGCTTCCTGTCTAGACGAATATTGTACTGTACCCTGATGCTTGTGTTCTATGTCTCCCTCTACGCAGCGTCAAGTGAAGAAGAGGGCAGAGACGGCGCTGTGGAGCCAAGCGATGGGAATGCCTCCACTGGGCAGCGACGCAAGGCCCAGCCACCCTCCCAGGACTTGCCATCATCTTGGAGTGAGGGGGCTGGTGCCGCGTCTGCCACTACGGCTGTGGCGGAAGGGCCTGGTGAGCCCCCACAGGGGCTTGCAATGGCTGAAGACGGTACAGAGACATCCAGGTTCGTGGTCTCCACAGACGAGGAGGAGCTCGCTACTGAGCCGCACATGGGGACTGGTGGGGGTAGTACCACTGGTGCAAGTGGTACAGTCCAGGGCCAGGGTCAGGAGGCAGCACAGGTCACCGCACAGGGCCTGTGCATGTCCCTGTCCTTGACCCTGTGACTACACCACCATGCACCAGCAGGGATGCCCCGTCCCAGGCCCGTCCGCAGGTAGGGGAGAGTGCCATGTCATGTGTCTCTCCACTACCTGCGGAAGAGGGGTCCAATGAACGTATGGGCTCCTTCCTGATTGGTGTCGCATTGCGCACGCGTGACATTCGTGATGACGTGCATTCTTCCTGGGCGGAGAATGCACGCCATCACGAACAGCAGCGTCGCGACGTGGCACTGTTGAGAGGGGCCCTGGTTGGTGGGTTCCTACATGTGACGCGCACTCTGGCGGACCTCTCCTCCTCTGTGGAGACTATGCGCCAGTCATTCTCCCTGCCGTCTTCTGGCCCAGATTCCACCAGGGCCCCCTGTGGACCTGGCCTGACCAAGACAGCCAGCTTGGTGGAGATCCCATCCCTGTCACAGTCTGGAGTCGGCGGTCCAGCATGGGTGGACACCACAACTGGAGACTAGCTGATGGAGGATGTGCAGGCATCATCGGACAGGGCATATGGACAGCAGCAGGAGCAGGCTCTAGGTGGGAGCAATGATGGCTCGGGCCATCGACATCAGGGGGGCAGGCATCGGCCAGAGGGCAGGAGAACCCTGGAAACGATGTGTCTTCCGTGTGGCTGTGGTTGGGCCAGCGTATAGGTGCGGAGCGGCAGCAGGCGGAAGAGGCGTGGCTCACCATGGTCAGGGCGGAGTTCTCCATGCGTCGGGCGTTGAGGCGGGCAGAGTGCCTCGAGGCGACTCGCAGGGAGTTGGATCAGGCCATGAGTGCCTCCCTGCACGACCTCGGGGCCAGGACAGAGGCCTGCCTCCAGCAAATAGACATGGAGTTCGATGATGCCCTGGCCAAAAACATCACTGAGTGAGCCACAGGACTTGCCCGTCACCATTGTGAATAGTTTATAGTGTTAGGTTTCCTTTTTTTCTTTATTTTGGGGCTTTTGGACTATGCCCCACACTTTTGTAAATAGTTTTTTGGATAGGTAGGTTATTAGATAGGTTTCATTTATTTCATTGGGGTCATGGACCCTTGGAAATTTGATTGTACATAGTTGGACGTTGGATTGATTTTGATTTTGTACATGGATTAATGGATTTTTCTTTTGGACAATGGATTGTACATAGTTGGACAATGGATTATTTTGAACTTTTTCTATTGATTTCACCATGGATCAATGGTTTTTTTTTAACGTTTCCTTTGGATTCGCGTTGGTGGAGGGAGAGTTTGGACTATTTTTCTTTTGAATGTCTTTGTATTGGCTATACTTTCCATTTACTCTTCTTTTGCACATGCTTTTCATTTCATGTTTGCTGTTTTGTTATGCTTTCATTTTATTGATTTATTTTTGTACATAATACATTTTCATATTTTAGTTCCATGTGTGGGATTTGCTCATTGGGTTAATGCATGTGAAAATGTGGGTTTACACAATCAATGCCAACGAGTGTGTTTGTGTGACAGACATGTGTTGATGTACATAGTTGACTTTTGGTTTGTGTCTTGAGATGGGCATGTCAGTGTGGGTTTGATTGGAAAATCATTGCATCTCAATAATGGGGTGGCGTGCTGTGGTATTTTGGTGTAGAAGTGGGCCATCATTGTGCATCTTTATTTCATGTAAGGGGGGACATGAGTGGGGGCCTGCTGGCAGGTGCCCCTCACTGATGGGGGGTGAGAGTGCAGGGGGATATTAGTGGGGGCCTGCTGGCAGGTGCCCTTCACTGATGGTGGGTGGTGGTGCAGGGGGACATGTGTGGGACATGAGTGGGGGCCTGCTGGCAGGTGCCCCTCACTGATGGGAGGTGGGGGTGCAGGGGGACATGTGTGGGGGCCTGCTGGCAGGTGCCCCTCACTGATGGGGGTGGGAGTGCAGGGGGACATGAGTGGGGGCCTGCTGGCAGGTTCCCCTCTCTAATGGGGCGTGGGGGTGCAGGGGGACATGTGTGGGACATGAGTGGGGGCCTGCTGGCAGGTGCCCCTCACTGATGGGGGGTGGGGGTGCAGGGGGACATGTGTGGGACATGAGTGGGGGCCTGCTGGCAGGTGTCCCTCACTGATGGGTGTGGGGTTGCAGGGGGACATGTGTGGGACATGAGTGGGGGCCTGCTGGCAGGTACCCCTCACTGATGGGGGGTGGGGGTGCAGGGGGACATGTGTGGGGGCCTGCTGGCAGGTGCCCCCCACTGATGGGGCATGGGGGTGCAGGGGGACATGTGTGGGGGTCTGCTGGCAGGTGCCCTCCACTGATGGGGGTTGGGGGTGCAGCGGGACATGAGTTGGTGATCACTAGTGCAACGTGACACATGGCCTGACTGGGGGGCATGGCCATGGTGGACAGGCTGCCTACAGTACATGTTCAGGGGTACAGGGTAGTCCCCTGTTGTGTGGGCTGCCTGCAGGGGATGTGGAGGGGGTAGAGGGGACACCTGGGAGGACACACACTGCCAATTCACGTGTAGGACTCTCTGCGCACCACACTGGATACACGTAACCCGCTCTGACAGCAAAGTTGCATGTGAAAGTTCCCGCGCACCCCAGTAACACACGTACCCCGCTCACACAGGGCCAATCACATGTGAAAGTTCCTGCGAACCCCAGAAACACACGTATCCTGCTCGCACAGGGCCAATCGCGTGTGAAAGTTCCTGCACACCCCAGTAACACACGTACTCTACTCGCACAGGGCCAATCGAGTGTGAAAGTTCCCACGCACCACAGTAACACACTTACCCTGCTCACACAGGGCCAGTAACAAACGTACACCGCTCGAACAGGGCCAATCGCGTGTGAAAGTTCCCGCGCACCCCAGTAACACACGTACCCCCTCGCACAGGGCCAATCATGTGTGAAAGTTCCTGTGCACCCCAGTAACACACGTACCCCGCTCACACAGGGCTAAATCACGTGTGAAAGTTCCTGCGCACCCCAGTAACACACGTCCCCCGCTCGCACAGGGCCAATCGCGTGTGAAAGTTCCCGCGCACCCCAGTAATACACATACCCCACTCGCACAGGGCCAATTGCGTGTGAAAGTTCCCGCGCAACCCAGTAACACACGTACCCCGCTCACACAGGGCCAATCGCGTGTGAAACATCCCACGCACCCCAGTAATACATGTACCCCGCTCGCACAGGGCCAATCGCGTGTGTAAGTTCCCGCGCACCCCAGTAACACATGTACCCCACTCGCACAGGGCCAATCATGTGTGAAAGTTCCTGCGCACCCGAGTAATACATGTACCCCGCTAGCAAAGGGCCAATCGCGTGTGAAAGTTCCCGCGCACCCCAGTAACACATGTACCCCACTCACACAGGGCCAATCGTGTGTGAAAGTTCCCGCGCACCCCAATAACACACGTAGCCCGCTCACACAGGGCCAATCACTTGTGAAAGTTCCCACGCACCCCAGTAACACACGTACCCCGCTCAAACGGGGCCAATTGTGTGGGAAACTCCCCACGTCGGGGTGTACATTTATTCGGAGGGGTGCGCGGGGAGTTTTACTGGTGTTTTTTGTGGTTTGGGGCATGTGCACCAAATACGGGATTTGTGCACTGTGCATGGCACATAGGGAGGGGTTGGGTGCGGCTGGCGCAGAAAGTCGCACGCGCACACTGTGCACCAGCCGCGTGCGCCACTTGTGCACTGAATTCTATGAATTCCCTGACAGAGTCAAGCCTTTCATGACATTCTTTTTGCAATGTCTGAGCTTGGGTATTTTGTTCTGCATTCTCTTGCTGTAAGAGAGCCAGATCTTCCTGGAGTTTGGTCATATACTCCCTAGCCTCTGTTTCTGATTCTTTGCTATCCTGGAGCCTTTGCTCTGCAAAGTCCAGATTGGTCTCGATTTTCTGCAGTGCTTCCCTTTGCCTCTTTGTCAAATCTATATTGTCTGCGTGCTTTTCCTGTATGACTCCTAAGTTCAGGTACAGGTAGGACGCTATTTTGGCAATTTTACACTGCACCTCTTTTATTTTTGGGGCCATGTACAGCTCGCTAATCGCTTGATGTAATGGACCCTTGTCCTGCCAGGTATCAAGGTCAATTGTAGTGATTTGTTGGTTTATTCCCTGCCGCCACACCTATTTGTCCTGTTCTGACCATTCACCCATGACAAACAATTTGTGCAGGAGTGTTCCCTAGCAATATTAATTTCCACTGGGGTCACCATTCCAGAAATATTAATTTCCTTCTGACTTATCTCAGGGTTAATTTACCTTTGCAAACAGGTCCAATTCTTTTGAGTATTTCTTTTGATGGGTGCTTGTACAGTCTAGCACAGTATGGCAACCCAACAAGGTGTATGTTCCCCGCCGGCTAGCACGCTTTGTTAGACTGTCATGAGTGGTAAGTCAAATTCAGGATCCCAGTCACAAGCCTCCAAGCTGTAAGTGATTTCAATCTGGCACACACCCAAGTCTCGCCCAGCATGTAGTGCGCAGATGAAACCCTTATTTATTTGTATCTATAAGTTCAATATTCTGAATGATACACCACTCATATCACACCCCTCTCCTGAGACCCCCCCCCAGTCACACTGAACCAGGAACCAGGCTAGTTTTCAAAGGTAAATATTTATTTATTTTATTTATATATTTAGAATTTAAATCACAATATATTTTAATAGGTAACAACAATCTCCAATGGGGTGACAGGTCACTGAATAATATCTTTAATGCACTGGGAATCAAGTAATGAACACAAAAATGCAGCAGAGAAAAGAATACGTTCGGGTTGGTTTGGAAAAGAAAGCACTATGGTCAAGGGTTCCCCCTGCAGTACCCCTCAACCCACCGATAGGCAATTTAAATAGATGTGATGAGAAAGCAGGTACTCAGGAATAACACAGATCACACAGAATATCACTCCTACCTTCCCCCTTTAAATATAAGAGAAAAAACAGAATTGACTTTTCGACTGTCAGATGGCTTTGAAATTGGCTGACCAAAAACACCAAATGTGGTAAAAAATGCTTAAAATTATTATACATTTCTACGGGAGCCACTTTGAACAGATGCAAGCAAACACAATGATTTAATCAAAAGAAAACATTTGAAATCTCAAAGGCCAAGAGGGAAATTATTTAAAGGCAATTCACACGTGTAAACTTTTTCAACAGGGAAATTCACGGCAAACTTTTACTTATGCGGTTTTGGATATAACAGGTCACTCACACGAATTAGCACTGCAGTTGGGTTGTAGAGATAGCTAAGGATGTTAGGTACAAGTGGGAGTTGCAATTTCACTTCTATCTTAAAAACTGAGGGAGTTATGGACGTTTTAGTGAGAGGTGTTTTTTCGAAAATAAAGACACACATTTGAACAAGGACTTAAGTTTAGAATCTGAAAATATGCAGAAAACATGGCTTATGCTTTTACTCAAGGCTAGAGCATTTAGGCTAGGCAACCAAGTCGGGACAAATTAAGCTCTGAGACTGATTCATGACTTCAGTTATAGATCCCCATCACCTTCCCCGGCGGCACAAGTCCAAAGACTCAAAGTGTGATTTATGGATCAGAGTTACACAAATAAGATGACTATGAAAATGGCGCTATAGCAACTAGACAGAATAAGATATCACTAAAGATTTTGGCACTGTTACTGGTTATGAAAGTAGGGATAGTTCAAAGGTTAGAATGGAACAAGATAATGCAAGGTATGCAATTGTTCTCTAGTGTCCTTAATACTCACAATCCACTGGGATTTAAACTTTTGACAGTCACGGTTCTGGTCAATGGATTGGGTCTATCAAGGAAGGGCAGCAGATCAGACGCGGGACTGGATCAGCGAGGCCGGTCACCAGAGCTGCACAGGATCTGCCCTTCGTGTTTCTGGGTACTCAAATCAGAGGGATAGCAAGTTCATCAAGCAAGCCTTATGGTAGCAAGCCAGATAGTTTGAAAACAGGGGGGTTAAGGGGCACAACATTGTATAGAAATGTTTGCTGTGGTACTGAAAAAGATTCACGTTTTTCATCACATGTACTGTTTACATATTTCAGGTGCAACAGGACTATAATAAGTCTCAAGACCACTAGAGACTGAACGCTAAAGCCAAAACTAACAGAATCTGTCATATGCTGACAGAAAGTCCCAATTTGCACTCCTGTGGGATCTATGTCCCGCGAGTTAAATCAATAACTATCATTAAGTCTTTGAGATAATTGAATTGTTAATAACATCAAATAATGAAAAGCTTCAATCTATATAGGTAACCCGACCTATATAAATAAACAAGTAGTAGAAAAACAATTACTAGAGGCATTTGTTTTGAATTCAATCACAAGTAGACTTTATATAGTGATAGAACAGTTTTGGTGGCTGTTGAAGGCACAGCCGTAATAAGATACATATAGTGCAAGTGTCGTAATATGATTCTTACGGCCTTGACAACAATTTCAGCAGTATAACTCATCAAAATAAAACAACAATGTACAAAGAGGTAGAGTTCCATTGTGGGCAGCTAATACATGCAGGATGTCTGGTTTAAGCACCATGTGCTGATTTTGAGCCAATATGTGACCAGCCTTGTTAATTCTGTATTCCATTCTCTCACTCAATGTCTAATTTAGGGGCAGTGTCCACGATGCTGTATAGTGGTGCAAACACGTTTCGGAATAATCCTTCTTCAGGGCTGGTACTGGCAAGTAGTGTATCATTTAACAGACTTCTGCTGTGAATCTGTGAAAGATACACAGATTTTAATTTATAAAAGGGACCAGTGTTGTATACCATAACACTGAAGGAAGGCAAGGAATAAAAAGAGCAGCTAACCTGCTACCTGCTTGTGAATCTCCGGAGTTGCGTACAGCGCTGGATGCGGTAGTAGCAAATTTTAAAGGGAGCCACGGGCAGGCTTGATAATCCTCACCACCTCTTCGAAGTAGTAAGATAAGCCAATCCAAGGTAGGCAAGCTGTAGAGAAAAGGGAGGTATTAATACCTCTATGTAATCCCGTTATACCAATACTAGCCGATTACTGATTAAAGGTAAGACTGAAAGCAGGCACGGCATACGTGCCAAAACTAATCTCTCTATCTGATTCATACATTGAGACTACCACATAAGGTGCAAGTCAAATCGCCCAGGAATACTAATAACCAAGCGCTCTGCCTAGTGGGTACCCCGTAGCTATATGGAAATACAATGTTCAAACATTACATATAGAAGTAAACTCTCTTGCTAGCTCGGTAAATGCTCCTGTGCATGGTGTTGTGACCTCGAAACCCCCTCGCAGTCAGAGTCTGTCTAAAAATGTACATCTGAATGGCGAATCTCAAAAACACCATCCGTGCCTCTGCTCATAACAAGCCGAGTGGCGTATGTGTGCTGTTGTATAGGGTAGTCAAGGCGATGCATACACATGCGTAGAGGGTCTCGGGCCCGCCATGTTAGTGTGGGCAGACGGGCATTGTCATAACAACGTTCCGAGTCAATGTAAACTCTGAATCTGGCTAGCAGGGGAACCTTGAAATTACTGCAACGTACATTCAGTCTATGTACATATTGCCACTGGTTTAAAGTGGCTCAATACCAGCTTATGTGATGGTAAGACTATAATTGTACATACCACCTATATCTCCATAGTTATTATCCATGCCGGTGTCGATAAAATAAATAAATCAAAAGACTCACTACTTACCGCTGTCACCCATGCAGTACAATTAGTGCCGCTATCTTCAAGGTATGATTCCACAAATCACATTGGTAAAGCGGGCAAGAGGGCTGCACATCACAAAAAGTTCATGCAGTGTCCCTTCTCCCGCATCATATAAATACAGTCAGGTAAAAGGGGCAGGAGATATCAAAACCCTCCCGTGTATGCCTGGGTACTGCTGATATCTATGTTGCAACATATTCTAAAATTCTCTAAGCATTAGGTAATTGCAACACTGGTCATCATTGCAGCCATTTATCTCAATCTATAATTATTATATCTCCATAGTGCAATTGAAACCATATGTCGATAAATTAGGGACATTTGAATGCAATTTCTGACGTTGCTAGTACACTTTCTACTTCTCAAGAGCTGTGGTACTTACACCATACTAAATAGCGATCCAACATATCAATACAATGAACACAAAGAAACAAACAATGACAGTGGAAGTTAACATGATTAAAACCACAAGAAAACGTTAAAATGTATAGGTACACACAAAGCAAGTGCTAACCAATATCAATAGATCAGGCCATAATTTCACTAATGTGGAATCTACAGTGCTGTGTCTCATACAAAACACATTAGATCAGTTTCACTGTTCATTCCCCTCGGTTGCATAGAGTCTAGAATATCTTTCCATCAGACTTCTCTCTGTTGTAATTTCCTGGTGATATCACCACCTCTAGTTCCCAAGGTGATCTGTCCTAATATGACACATTTGAGCTGCACTATTGTATGTCTCGCTTCAAGAAAATGTGATGTAACAGGAGATTTCAAATTGCAAGTTCTTATACTGGACTTATGCTCTGTCCAGCGGAGCTTCACTTTCTTGGTTGTGATCCCCACATAATAGAGTCCACAGGGGCATTTCAGCGCGTATACCACATTTTTAGAATCACAGGTGCATGAATGTTTAAGGGAGATTGTTTTACCCGTGTGCGGATGTGTATTAGTGTTGCCTTTCATAATGTTTCCACAGTGCTGGCAGTTGTAAAATGGCAAAGTGCCTTTATGATGTTTGTTGGTAGAGTTAGTGTTGGACATTTCATCTCCTAGGAGGCTGTTCCACAGAGATCTGCTGTTTCTATATGCGAACAGGGGTAGTTCTCGGAATAGATGTTGCAGTGTAGGGTCCATCTGTAGCATGGGCCAGTTTTTCTTAATTATACCCTTGATTTTTTAGCTTTGTAGGGAATTGGTGGTTACATACACCAGAGATGGGCCATCTTTAGGCAGCTTAGGTGTAAGCAGGGACTGCCTGTCCACGGACTCAGCTTTCCTAGCAATTTCTGTGATCAACACTTGATTGTATCCCCGTTGTGCAAACTTCATGTACAGTGACTTTGATTGTTGCCTGTATTCTTCGGGTTCCGAGATGTTTCGCCTGTAGCATAGAAATTGACTGAGGGGTACACTCTCCATGGTCCACTTAGTATGAAAACTGGTTGCCAATAACAGGCTGTTACGGTCCGTGGTTTTAATGTAGATCTTTGTGGCTAGTGTGTTAGATTGGACATACATTTCCAAATCTAAAAAGTGAACCTGTGATCTGCTTGTCATAGTTGTAAATTTAATTCTGGGATGCATATTATTCATAGTATCAAATAATTGATGTAATTCAACCTCAGGTCCCAACCAAATACCAAATACATCATCAATGTAACAAACAAAAACCTGTAGGTGTTGAGTCCATCTTGGCAATGTCAAAATGTGTTTGTGTTCCAGGTAGAACATATAGATATTATCATAGGCCGGGGCCATTGCCGCCCCCATGCTAGTTCCTGAAAGCTGTAAAAAATATTTGTTACCAAATTGAAAAAAGTTATTCATGAGGACTATTTCAATTAAGTTAGTACAAATAATCGGTCCCCTGACACTCAGGTGATCAAAGTAAAAGCCATTCCACAGCTTCAATGCATGCCTCATGTGCAATGTTGGCGTACAATTAGGTGACATCCATCATGAAGAGTATATCTCTGTTCTCAACAAAAGTCACATCTTTTATCTTGTTGAGGAAATGCATGATATCCTTGATATAAGTATCTGTCTTTTGTACTAGTGGTTGCAAGATTCTGTCGAAGTATTTAACTAGAGGTTCTGGGAGGCTGTCTATTGCCGCAATGATTGGACGTCCAGGTGGTTTCTCTAGTCTTTTGTGTATTTTTGGAAGGATGTATATCACCAGTGTAATGGGATGTTTCCTCTCCAGAAATGTTCTTGTCTTCTCAGTAATCACGGAGAAGACAAGCCAGATAGTATCAGGATGCTAGTTCAGGTTGCTTTCCCACACCACAGCGCTACACTGGTTTGTGAGGGTAAGTTTGAGGTTTGAGGCCTTGCTGACAATGGTTCAGCTACTGCTTGGCCTATTTCTTGGCATCTGCATGGCGAAGGATTTTAAAGGCTGGATGTTGAATGCTGGAACAAAGTGTTTCGCTGGAATCAGAAGAGTGAGTCTCTATCTGTTGTCAGCTGTCTCTATTTATCCTTTCAAATGACTTCACAAAATGGGTGTATGGGCTGCTTAAATATGCTTGCCCCTGTGAACTGGGATTGGATCAGGGCCTCATCTCCGCCTTGCATCTGAGTGATTGGATCAAGGACGGATGATGTCACATTTATGGTTTGGCTTTTACAGTTGTTAGAAATCTCCCCTAGCCACTAGTATCAAAATCGAATTTTGTCCTAAATACATACTTATACATTGGTAACCTTTCAAAAAATCACACACAAAGATTCCATATTTTATGTGGTATCTGTTCATCAAAATCCCACAGCTGTGAGACCTTGTTTCACCTTTCTGCAGAATTTTGTCAATTTCGCCAGAAATACATTTTCCAAACTTTCTGCAAATTTCCACAAATATGTATGTTTACCATAGGGATGTGTATGTAAAGTTTAACAATTCTAGCATTAATACAGTTCACATAAAACCACATATATTGCCATTCCTGTCCAGAATATGTTACACAGTTCCACCGCCTCTTGAAAGGTAAAGCCAAAAATTAGACTAACAAATATGTCCCTTTTATATTTTTCACCACTTTGGATAACAAGTTATGAGTCTCTAAAAATTGTTCATTATTTATTCTTAGCAGCAACTGGTCCGCCTTTTGTCTCTCCCTGGAGCTCAAGGAGTAGCCCTCCTTTGGGGAATTGCTTCAAGGAGCAGTTTACGATCTTTTCACATGTCCATTTCCTGGCCTCGAGGATGTGCCATTGTTCATGCCTTGGTTGTTGACAAAAGTCTGGCCTAACCCACAATTATCATATGTCAGTGAGTTTCTGCTGAGAGGATTTCCCTCCCCTTGGGGAAAACCTGTTTTTTCTCTTCTTGCAGTCCTAGCCAGGCTAATTTATTCTTAATTTCTTGACTTAAAATCCAGCAGAAGCCAAACTAGTTGTATCAAATAACATACATAAATGAATTTCTTAGCTTTAAACATGTGGAATCAAAAACAACCGAGATCTGTATTCCTTTTAGCACCAATCATTTTATGTTTGCTAATCCGGCAGACTTTTAGTTTAGATAACTTTGAGGTTTCATCAGGAGAGCCCATCTGACAGGGCTGTCATTCACAGGTAGCCCAGTGTGTGGCACACAGATTTTGACAGGGGCTGTCATTCACATGCAATCCAGTTTTTCTGAGAAAATGTTTTGCTCTTCACATTTTAGGACTTTGTACATTCACAGTGCTTCATTAGATTAAATGAATTTTACCACCAAGCACGATTTTGAGTGTTGAAACAGTATTATGTACAGGCCTTTTGGAGTTTTAGCAGAAAAATAAATGTCATTTACAGGCACATTTTTGAGTTTTATTAGCAAAGTGCTGCTTCTCCCTCTGTACTCTATGTTTGCTTGTCATGGAGCCTACTGGCACTTTTGCTGCAGTGTGTGCTCTATTCCACCACACGTGCACCATGGGTGGCAGGTTATGCAGCCATCTTTTTGTGTGTTGGAAAATGCAGTTTTGGCGGGCACAAGAGTTTTGCTGCCATTATTGCTATTTCTTGCACCATAGATAGAAGGGCGAGGCTGCATAGTATAGCAGAGTAGGTCAATACATCCCACAATGCCCAGAACAGTTTTGTAGAATACTTGCTGGGCTGGAGGATGAGAGGAATGGTCACATATAACAGGAAGCGACTCAAGCATGGAGAACTGATTCAGGCCATTGATAAGCTTGTTTTAGGCAATTACATAATCATTCACTGGAGAAAAATATGAGGCCATCTGAAAACACCATGGGAATACAAAGAGGGGAATGATAAAGCAGATCAATTAGCCAATATCGTGTCAGTGAGGGGGGATTTATTTCCTATTGAACATCCATGTCTCAGGGAGCAAGCAATACGCATGTGGTGCAATGGAGCTTTGATGCCCCTGGTCAGAACTTGGTCAGGGCACAAGAAGTAGACCCCCATTGTAGGTCTGTTCTATAACAATGTATGAGATGTAGAGCAAAATCCTATGAGAGAGGAGGATTGCAAAGGGAAAGAAGTGTTGAGGGTGTTGTTAAAGAACAAAAAGACAATTCTATTCCAAGACGGACTGTTGGTTCGGGAGTCCATATCAGGCCAAATCCAGTGGGTTGCCCCTTTGTCATTTCAGGGGTTGATGCTACGTCATGCCCATGATGCAATAACCGTGGGGAACAGAGGTTAACAGAAAACATTGGAAATATTGAAGGAATATGCTTATTGGCCACACATATCCCAAGTATACTCGAGGTTATTTGTTCTGTGCAGATTTTTGGCCTGCATCCCCAACGCATAGGGCACCACTTATGGAGAGAGGTATGACACTACCCTAGTCAGATTTACAAATATATTTCATTGGTCAAGTCTAATGTTCAGCCTGAGGTAATAGATACATGCTGACAGTCACTTGTCTAAGGACCAAATGGTTGGAGTGTATTCCAGTACCTGATTTCAGTGTGCAAATAGCAGCTACCTTGTAAGTAAATAATATATTTTCCAGATTTGGCTTACCGCAAAGGATAGAATCAGACTGTGGAAGTAATTTTACTAGTGCAGTGATGACTAAAATGTGGCAAATCTTGGTAGTGTAAAGGAAACTGCTTATCTTCTATTGGCCATCTTCTTCTGGTGATGTGGAACATTGCAATAGATCAATTATTGATATTTTGAAAAGGATTGTGGCCGAAGCAGGATCCAGCTGGGATTTGCACTCATTTTGGTGCTAATGGCCATTAGGTCAACACCATCAAAATCCACAAGCCTCAGTCCACATGAAATTATGAAAGGCAGGAAAATGATTTTGCCACAACATTTATTGGACAGGACTAATGAACAAGTGCTTCTGAATGCATCCACAATTCATGAATATGTGGGAGAGCTAAGAACACACTTGCCATATGCATTTGCATTTACACAGCGAAATCTGGAAAGGGTTGCAGAAAGTGCTAAATCATACTATGATAGAAAAACAGCTGTGAGGGACTATGATTTGGGCACCCAAGTGTTCAAATTCAATTTTGCAAAGGGCAAAAATAAAAATGCCAAATGTCTAGCATCCTGCCACATGCCGTACAAAATTGTGGACAAGGCCTAACCTGTGGTCTACAGGATCATGGTGAACAAAGGAGATCTGGCTTTGGAACAATTTGTCCACATGGCCCAGATAACGCCATTCCACGAGAAACATGAGGCTAAAAAGCTCAGCAGGCTAGAGATATCCATAGGGAGTCAAAGTTGCAGCTCTTGCATCAAAATCAAGTTGAGTAAAGCAATAGGGTAAATAGTTCATGCAAGGATTGAAGGGACTCTTTAGAGTAAGTAAGTGGTTGTGTATTAAAGTATGAATGTAAATTGTGAAGAAAAAAGGGGGGCTAAAAAAAATGAATGAAAAGTAAATGTTCTTCTGTAATGTTGTAAAATACACATATTTGTTTCTAGGTAGTGGCAAAGGCAGATGTGGGTGTTACTATTGTATATTTATTTGTTTTTTAATGCATATATGTCTTTCCGGGTTGTTGCAAAGGAAATGTGGTTGTACATTTTGTATTTGTATTTTGTTTAATGCACATATTTATTTACAGGTAGTTATGAATGGAAGTGGAATACAAAAATAGTGCTTTGCTTACTTAACCTGTCTGCTTCTCTTCTGATTAAGATTGCTAACTCATTTTCCTCACCAGTGTCTCTGGAGCCTGGTGTCAACAGAGGAGGCCCCTGGACCGGAATCCCCTCGACTGAAAGGGAAAAACGAAAGGAAAAAGACTTGGGGAAGAGAATGAGGAATCCAGATGATGGCACAGCATCCAATGCACCATGGGGGAAGTCATTGGGGGTCATTATGAGGTTGGCGGTGGGGATTTAACAGGACCGGTAGAGCTGCCGGCCCCATTAAACCCCTACCGTTGCATTATGAGGTTTGCTCGCGGGACCCGCAAAGGGCGCCTGGTAAAACCAGATGCCCTTAGCGGGTCCCGCTAGCAGACAAGGGAGCTAACAATGGGCATGTTATTAACGGGCCCGTTCTTAGCTCCCTCCCCATTCCCATTGAGCCCTATGCGGACTCGAATGGGAATGGGATCTACTGGGTCCGGGTTCCTCAAATGAGGAATTACCGGGTCCTCCAAGGTTGGAATGGCCCGCTAATTCCTCATTTAAGAAACCTGGACCCGGTACCCGGTAAGGTGGTAACCATGCCACAAATTGCAGCATGGTTACCTCCAAGGTCTTAATGACCCCCATTGTGTCCTTTTATTCAAAAACATTTTGACTGTGTTGTTATTCTTGAACTTGGTATATGTTGAGCAAGTGAACTGTCAAGTGCTGGTAGAACTGGGACCTACATCTGGGATTTTAGTTGAAGAAGCCCCAGGTTTCATTTTAAAGAATTGAAGGTTATTATACCAGAATATCTACACCAGCGTCAATCCAGAGCTGGTCTTGTAAAAGTTTCTTAATGCATCTGAGGTTAAATCTGTCCAAGTGAAAGAATGGGTGCAGATACATAAGGAAGGAGCTCAAATAGCAGTAATGGAGATCATATTGCTTGCAGTTAGATAAGACATTCATAAACCCATCCCATTTGAAGAAATGTGTGGGGCGAAGAATGGCTGGTTTTCTGGTTTCAGCAATTGTCATGACTATCATTGTTGCTATTGTGGGGACAACTGTCTCTACAGCTAATATTATTGCTGTTAGTACTTTGGGTGGTAAGGCCCAGGAACTGGGCAGGATTTGAAAATGATTCAACAAAGACTCGATGATCTTAAGTTTGAGCAGAAAGAGGTACTTCAATACATAAATCAAACTATTCTGACTTTTAATGAACAATCAATGGTACTGGAACACAGCATCAATGTCGTGAAACTTGACAAACTGCTTGACGATATTTTTAATGTGTTAAATCCAGTCGAATGTTTGTTGATACAGTACCTAAGTGAACTTCAAAATGGGGTATCTCAGCTGATACAGGGTCTGTCAAAAGATGCCACTGATCACGTGGGTATATGTGGAAATAATCCAAGAGAAACTTGCTTTTGAAATGGGGAGTGCAATTCCCTTATATATAGATGAAGAACGAATGGAGATGGGCTTTCTGGTGTGTATCCCATATATGAATCCAGAGTTGATTAATCAGACTAAATTGGTGTATAATGTGGGTTTCGGGCAGGGGACACATAGATTAAAATTGGGACTCCTGAAATGGTGATTTTTAAAGATTGGGAGCCCAACTTGTATTTAGTCCCAACATTGGATAGTTGTGTGACATTTAAGGACCAAAATATATATGTACCGGGAAGTCTTTTGTACCTGATACAAGCGCAATTTGTGGGGTGCGGTTAAATTATGGTATTGCTGAAGGGTGTTGTTGGGTATTTTGTGTAGATTTAGAGCCTAGCGGTATTTTCTTACCGCCAAAAACAACAATAATTTAGCAATAATCACCCCTTGTATTTAGATTGCGTTTCGTATTATAATGCTATAGTGGCTATGCATTATTTCAGTACACAAATACATCTGGTTGGTATACATTTCGTTGTGGTATAGTGATGAGCATGATTTTCGGTTCTACTTGTGGTCCCCAATATACAAAACCCCCTTTTTCTTGCTTGGTCTGTTCATGTGATCACTAGAGAGACCTTGGGCATACATTTTATGGATACCACAATTTTCACATATAGCATTCACCAACCCCTGTGGTATTATCATTAATTTATTTACATTAGTGAAATTATGTTTCCATTGAGTTTTCACAATAACATGTGGTATTATCACTCATTTATTTACATTAGTGAGATTATGTTTCCATGGAGTATTCACAATAACATGTGCAATTATCACTAATTTATTTACATTAGTGAGATTATATTTCCAGAGGCCTCTCTCTCTGCTGACTCATGTACGTCCAGCAGACTATTGTGTTATGTTCCACTCAGAAGCCACACACTCATATACACTGAGTGGAACCACGCACACAGCTATTTATAATTGCTCATGACATTACTTTATCTACATAGGACGTTTGGCACATATATTACTTAATAACCACCCCTTTTATTATGTGACATGGGCTAAATGCACCAGAGAAAGACAGAAGCAAAAAAAAAAACCCTTTAGACAGGTTGTGATTTATGCCAGTTTCATTTCAAAATTATGCATTACCAACTTTGCGAGGCAGTCTTTTCTAGAATAAACAGAAGAGAAACAATTGCAAAACTACAAGGCATTTCATTAAGTTCTTTGCAACAATAAAAAAAGAAAAAAAAAAGTACATCAATTGACTTGCATTTAGAAGGCAACATTAGAATGTGGCATTCAAACACAGTGATTCCCCAATAGTAATTATCTCTACGCTGCCTCCCTAAAATATACTTCATGCACACATCACTCCCTTAACTTGTACGAGATAATTACCAGCAATTTGTAGCTTTTCAGCACGCAAAATCTCCTTGCTGGTCGCCTCCGATAAGTGGCTCAGGGTTTTCTTTGTAAAGCACCCAGCAAGAACATGCAGTTCCAATCTGCAATCTTCTCTTCTCAAGCTGGTGCTAATTGACTGGAACCCCAGTCTCTGAAGGTCAGCAGTGCACTGGAACAACACCTCCCAGCAGCCCAGCCAGGCAACCCCACAGCAACTCCAGCCAAGTCTTCACTGAAGCTCTGCAAAATGTCCACTAACTCTCCTTCTCCCCGAGCTGCTTCAAGAAACCTCTGTCACAACTCTGAAAATGACGTGTACCCAATCAAAGTCCATCATGTCATACCCCCCTTCTTTAAACAATAGCTCACTTTTACAGTAGGCAACTGTATCAACTAATTTCCTGCTATTGCTTCCTGCAAAGACCGTGAACAGAGCAAATAGAGAGGAAAACAAAATCTGCACACACGTTTAAAATGAACCTCAGCCTGCCTCATTTTGCACATGGAGAACACATTATAGTGTTAAGGAGTTAAAATTGTGTTAGTATTTGTTAATACAGTTAATTAATTATCTAATGTTTCTCCTGTAATTGAGGCATTTCAGGTGAGAGAAAAAAAATGGTGTGCTTTTAAACCCCGTATTGAGAAAAATGGTGTGCCTTAACATAAATATCATGTCTTCATATACCTGTCCATATGTTACCCTGGCAACACATGGCTTGTTGTACCACGTTACAGCAATACTGTGATCCCATGCAGTGGAGCTGCACTCCAAAACACGCTAAATTATACTACAGTGTGAAGTGTCTATTAGTGACCCAAAACATGTTGCCATATGCCAAGTTAATTAAGCACAGGTGGCTAGTCAGTACTTGTGCATCACATTTTACAGTGACCCACCTCAACCATGGGAAAGAAGGATAGCTCAGGGGCAACACATTTGTCTTGGAAGCAAGACAACACAGCACATCACAGGTTTGAATCCTGATCCTGTGCTTAGAAACCACTCGCTGGTATTAAGCTTGTTATAAAAGAACAATTATAATTATAATCATTGTTTATTTCTTATCAAGCCATTGCAGTACAATGTGTTTTACATGACTGTCCCTAAAGATGTAGTGGTGACATTCGGAGTATTAACATTGTTTCATATGGATGGGAACCTGTGTGAAGGTAAGATTGAAAATATTAAACTTTTCCAGAAAGATAGGTTTCCCATTGATCCTGATATTGAGTATTTGCTGAAGCATAAAAATGAGCACATGATTAAAATGACTATGCAAAAAAAAAAAAAACATCAATAAGAATGGTATGGGTTTGACATAGGGAGATGCTTACACATGGGGAACTTTGACAGAAAAGGGTTTGGTGAATATAGCTGTATCCATAAATCCATAATATCCATCTAGGTGTGGCTAATAGTGCTTATGGTCAGGTTGCTCATGATGATGTTCACATTGTTGCCTGTTGAAAGAGGGAAAACTCAGTTGTTTTAAGGCCTGTGTTAGTTCAAATCTGCAGCAAAAGTCCCATTGTTTTCTCATGCTCATGTTTCCTTAGAGGACCTTGTTTGTTCAGGTCCTTACAGAAATAAGGGGGGGATAAATATAGGGATAATTAGTGCACAGATTTCAATTGTGTACTGATTGTAGCAGTGCCACTGAATTGAATTGTGGTTAGGTGCACTATGCAAAAATGATGTTAATGTTGTGCTGGGTGTGTGAGTTAGTGCTGATCTGAGCCATGATTTGGGAGTTAGCTCAGCGCAGTCTAGTGTAGGTCTACTAACAAGTATCACAACTAAGTACTAATCCATTAACCACTAATCTTAACAAAAGAATCAGGCATAGCCCAGCTGCAGGCTGGGGGTCCATAAACTCGCACTGCAACATTGGATTGGAGAAATAAATGCACAAGCTAAAAGTTGTTCTGCAGTGTGCTGAATATGGGGAACAGAGCAATGGGCTAGCAGAATGTGCTATGTAAAAGACAGCTCTTTGTTTGAGCAGGAAGCTGCAGGAATTTAGAATTAAAATGTTGCACATGTCATCTCGGTCGGAGAACCAATACTGTACAAAGGTGACTGTGATGTAGCAGAAAGGGTTCTGGAAAGTTATTGAAGATTGGCTTAACAGGGGAGGTATTTGATTGATGGAAGACCTCACAGCACGAGGTGCGAAACTGGGTGGTGAATCCATATGCTTTCTTTTCGTGAAATAAGCAGGGGGCGGAAGAAAAGAGAGGTTATAGGACAGAGAAGGAAGAAAGGAGGGGGCAGAAAAAGACTGAATGAGATGAGAAGGAACTCAAGAAAAAAAGAAGAAGAAAATGAAAGGTATTCAGGGACTGGATAGCTGGCTGTGTGCTATAAACTGCAGTGTTAAGCAGGAGCTGGAGACAGTGGAGAAAGGAGGGGCAGGCCTAGGCAACCCTGGCAAGCAGCTGGCAGTGGCAGAAAGATGGCCAGTTTGACCGAAGGCATCTCCCATGAAAGCTGAGTACTCTCACTGGACTTGGTGAGTATGAGTATCAAAATAATTATAATGAATAAAACAGGAGGCCAGGGGAGGACAGGAGGGCAAGTGCCATTGATTGCACGGGGTGTAGGGGTGATGGTCCATATGCGAGGGGTGGAGGTGGACTAAGAGGGGGGACTTGTGCCCATTAGAACTCAGAGGAAACCAGACAGCCAGTCACTGAGGCAGACAGGGTTGTTAGCAGGGGAGGGGGAAAGATAAGGAAGAAGAGAAAATGAGGGTCTTGAAAAGATTCCAGATCTTAAGGATATCTGGCTCAAGCCTGAGAGGGGCAGGGAGACCATTCCAGAAAGATCTACTCCCCACTATCTGCTTGGAGAAACATCTGATATGCAGAGAGTTGGAGCTAGAGGACCAAAAGGCTCTAGCAGGGAGGTATTTAGGGAGAGATTTTGACACTGAGGGGTCCCAGGCCACAGAAAGCCTTGTGAATGATGCAGCGTGTCTTAGACCTGATCCTAGCAGCAACTGGGAGCCAGTGGAGAGACTTTAGGTCTGGAGAGCTATGTGGAGGCCTATTCTTGAGGCCAAGGATAATTCTCGCAGCCCTATTCTGGATAAGTTGAAGGGGCAAAATGAGGACAAAGGAAGATTGAGGAAGAGGATGGTGCAGTAGACCAGCCTAGAGAAAACCAGAACTCTAGAGATATTATGTTTCTGTGGGAAGGTGAAGAAAGGGAGTGTGATGCTGGCAATACATCGGAGGGACAGGGCCTCCGTATCCTTGTCCTTTACTGTTTTTTATTGTGTGTTCTGTCGTGTTTTCCACGCAGGAGTTCATGTATGCCCCTGTGGCCTCTTGCTTTCTATTACCCATTACCTTGTTTTCCCAAAGTCCTGGGAAGCCCTGACTCTGTCCCTTCCCCCTGACTGGCTGTTGGGTGGAAATGCCACATATGGTGTTGTTGTGAAGGCCCGGCCAGACTAGCTGGAGCCTTCCCAGTGATGTATGTTGTGGGTACCTCCTGTGGGTGGGACCTGGGTGAATTGAGTGTGTGACGAATATGCATTCTGTGTTGTGGATGTCTAGTATCTGGTCGTTGACACAATGACTGAGACAGCCCTGCCCGAAACCGGTATGAATGCAGCTTGGAGTGTTGAATGGCTCGGTACTTGTCCCAATACACATTACTTGTTGTGAGTGTCTGGAGAGAAGTGAATAGCCTAAATACCTTGTGTGCCTGATTGGCTGCCTGCCAGCATGAATGCCCTTAGTCGTGATTGGATGCTTGAGTGTGACCCAGCGGAATGAATGAGAGATCAACAGTATATCTGGGGACCTCTCACTGCTAGGAATCGTGTTCAGAAGCTGAAGTCCACTACGACGAGTAACTGGAGTAACTGAAGCTTGACCTTGAAACCCCGCTGGATGAGAAGAAGTGCTGTTGCTCTCCTTCACAATCTGAAAGCTGCTGTGCCTCCAAGGACTGACCCAGAGAGAACCTGGTAAGGCGCCCTCTTCCCGAGCTACGAGGGACCATCGTGCACAGCTGATCTTTGCCAAAGCTCCCTGGTAGAGAGACCTTCGACAGGCTGCCGACCCGAGACGGGGTCTGCCGCGGAATCTCAAAGAGAAGCACTCGGACTGTTGTCTGCCACTGTCGACGACCGCTGTCGCCGACCGGAGCCGCCGTGCTCCCGTTTGCCTAAGAACTTCAATTGATCATCGGACGCTTTCGTCTGCATCATCGCCCGCTTTTCTCCCGCTGGAGAAGGCCCGACCGTCGACACGCTGAGGAGCATCCGCCGGTGGGTTTCCCACCACCTAAAGACCACAGAGACGCCGACGACTCAACGCCCTTGCTGGGCCACCGGTCTTCATCGTCTCTTTGCGGTCCAGAACTATCGTCACCGAGGTGCCCGCACGCCTCTTCCTTGAAGGACGCCAATGCTCTGTCATCGACGAGCATCGCTAGGAATGAAGCTGCCACTTCACAGCCGTAGTTCAACCTGTTCTCAGTCGGACGTTCGACGACCCGTGACTCCTGCCTTAAAGGGAGGGCACTCAAGCAGGGCCGTCGATTCCCCGACACCAAACACCGAGTTCCTCGACGCCTCTCGACGATCCCTGGCTCCTGCCTTAAAGGGAGTCACTCAAGAAAGATCGGTCGACGCATCTTCGGAGACCTCTACTCCACCAGGTATATTGGGGGGGGTAAAACCTTAATAGGAGGAAGTAAGACTATTGAACAATATAAGGACTGGGCTTGTGCTATATATCTTTATTTACAGGTTGCCCAGGTGGGGGGATCTCCACACAGAACTGTGCCTATTGGTAGGGGTCAGCATTCTGCCTATTGTTTCAATCATCTTATGTTCCTGCCTATCTCTATTGCTGGTATCCTCGTTATTGATCTGTGTGACATTTTAACTGTACAGTTGATGCACTTTAATGAGATTTGATAACATTGGTGCTACCACTTTAGAATTGTATATATTTATCATTATTGACTTCCGAGTACAAAGTGCGTTATTGTGATTGTGTACATACATTTGAATATTAATTATATAAAGACTGTGTTTCCAGTAATACAGTGTGTGGACATTCCTTTGTGGGGGTTCGGGGACTACACTGTACTTAAGAACCAGCCTGCATATTCTCTTGAGAAGCTAGGCCTTGATTGCTCGTCCACTGCTACCTTATAGAGAATCTTGGCTGGGGTCCTCTGTGCCTCTCCTCTACCATATAGAGAGCGGAAGACAGACACCCCCTTCCAGTCTTTACACTGGTGGCAGCGGTGGGATGCTTATGGTTTTAAGAATCAGTGTATAACCGTGCCACTTACAAAATATCTGCACTTTATTAGATTAAGGTTTGGGTGTGTACAAAATAACTGCATTACAAGCAATTGAGTCTATTGCGAATGGTAAATTGACTCGGATGAGCTTCGAGGCTCTCCAGAGTGCTTGTGAAGCCAGGGAGTTAGACTTTGTGGATAAGTCTAGGGCTGAGCTGATAGCTGCCCTGGTGGACTCCCAGACTGATGGTGAAACTCTTGATGAGGGGGGGAATGCAACCAATGAGGACTCTGCCCCTGGGGTTTCCACTGAATCTGTTTCTGGGAATGCCACCATTCCTGCTGCCTCTGTTCCGAACCCCAGCAATTCCTTGAAGCTTGAGTTATTAAGGATGAAATTGGCCTTTGAATGTCACAAGTTGGAAATAGATGCTGAACTTAAGAAGGAGGAGCTGTCTCAACAAGTTGAACTCAAGAATAGGGATCTTGAACTCAAAGACAAGGACACTGAATGTCAGAGAATCCAGCTAGAGAAAGCTTGAGTGGAGACTTCAGCGTAAACCAGTGATAGTGTCAGGTCCCCAGCAGCTAAATTTATGAAGGATTTGGTTGGTGTGTTTGTGGAGGGTTATGATATCCTCCAATGGATTGAAGCATTTGAAATGGCTTGTGCAATTCATGATGTTGACAAAAGAGATTGGGCTAAGTGTTTGCTAAGCAGAGTGCCTCAAACTGGATATGACTGTATTCTGAAGCTGAGTGTGGAAGAAAGGGGTCAGTATGAGTGTATGAAATCTGCTTTGATTGCCAAGTTTACCTACCCAGTACCTTAAAAGGTTCAGGGATTTTAAGAAAAGAGAGAATGTGTCTTGGGTTGACTGGGTGAGTGCTGCGCACATGAATATGATGGGGTGGATTGATGGTTACAAGGTGAAAACTTTTGTTGAATTGTCCCACCTGTTGTTTTTTGAGCATTTCTCTGAAGCCTGTTCACCGGAGCTGCGACAGCATGTTGCTGACCAGAACATTTGGGATCCCTTTAAGCTGGCTAGGTTGGCTGACAAGTGGGTCTCCCACCGGGTGTCCCCTAAGGACTCCAGTGGCAAGGACAAGGACAACGAAAAAGGGGCCTCTCAGAAAGCTGAGGAGTCCCAAAAGCACTCACAGTCGAATAAACCCAAACCCTCCTCTCCTAAGACCCAAAAATCTAGTCGGGATAAGTCATCTGTGGGTGGGAATAAGAGTAGTGGTCCACCTGCTGCAAAGCAGGCTCCCGGTGGTTCCAGTACCGTACCCAGCACTCCCAGCACTTGTTGGGACTGTGGGGCTCTGGATCACAAACGGGGTGACTCCAAGTGTAAAGGTAAAGCACTCGGAGTACAGGATGTCAGCCTGACCTACCCTTACCCCATGTCTGAGGTGGAGGCCACTGTCCACCCCTCCTCTACAGGGATCGCATTTGGTGCTCCCGTAGAGATTTCCTTAGTGTCCCTTGGGGCCAGGGACCAGTACGCGGAAGTACTGGCGACTATCCTACAGAACACCCGTAGATTTTTGAGAAGTGTCCTCCTGAATGGCCAGCCTTCTACTGGTTTGAGAGACACTGGGGCAAGCATGACAGTGGTGGACAGGACCCTGCTCAAGCCAGAGGACTATGTAGGTGCTCCTCTGAGAACAACCAGGACCGGTTGGTGGGCCTCCCAAATTATCACCTGTAGCCCGAGTCACACTCATAATTGGAGACAAGACAGCAAAGCTTCCTGTCCTGGTTCAGGAAAATGTCCCTGCTAACATTCTGTTAGGTAACGATCTAGTAGAGTTGGGATTGATCGCGGATGGTCTTCCCATGACGGCTGCTGCGGTCACTAGATCACAGGTGACACCGGGTCTGGCTGTGAGTCAGGTACCCGAGCCGAAGGCGCCGCCTAAGGCAAGACGAAGGGAGAGCAAGAAGGCCACCTCTGTGGAGGGAGCTCCTTCTCTTCCTGCTGTTCATACAGCACCCATTGGGATCCATGCTCCGGATTGGCTGGGTCCAGTGTTAAACCCTGTCTCAACTCCTGTGGGAGAAGAGCCAGAAGACTCTCCTGTGGGAGAGGTTCTCAACCCGGAGGATCATCCCGATCTTCAATGCTTGTTAGCTGAAGGGGGACCCTCCCGGGCGGTCTTCTGTAAAGGACAGAGAGAGTGTCCCTCTCTCGAGGGTCTGAGGAAACAGGCCCTGTCCCAGGTAGAAGGAGAAGTGCCTAGGACATTCCGGATTTATTGGGAGGGTGAGCTCCTTGTTAGTGAGCCCACTAAGCCTGAACCTGGTGCCCTCAAGAGGTTGGTGGTACCCCAGGTTTACAGGCCCTTCCTACTGCAGTTGGTGCATGAGGTACCCTTGGCTGGTCATCTTGGTACCAAGAAGACTAAGCAGAGGCTCTCTGCCCATTTCTACTGGCCTCGGATGGGAGTAGAAGTGGAGTCCCACTGCAGGACCTGCCCAACTTGTCAGTTATCTGGCAAGACTGGAGGCAGTATCATTGCCCCACTGCAGCTATTGCCAGTGGTTGGCACACGATTTGAGAGGGTGGGCATCGACAGTGTCGGTCCCCTTGACCCTCCCACGTCCGGTGGACATCGGTTCATCCTGGTTTTGTAGATCATGCCACCAGGTACCCTGAGGCTATACCCCTTCGGACTGTTACTGCCAAGGTGGTTGCCAGGGCTCTCCTGGGCATTTTCACCCATGTTGGATTCCCCAAGGAGGATGTGTCTGACGGAGGATCCAACTTCATGTATAGTTACATGAAAACCATGTGGAAAGAGTGCGGGTAACCTACAAGTTCTCCACCTCTTACCACCCCCAGACCAATGGTCTGGTTGAGAGTTTTATAAAACTCACAAGGGCATGCTAGGTGCTTTGGAAGAGCCCCTAAGGAGGAAATGGGATCTCCTCCTGCCATTCCTGCTGTTTGCTTACAGAGAGGTACCTCAAGAGGGTGTTGGTTTCAGCCCCATTGAGTTACTCTTTGGACATCCCGCGAGGGGGCCCCTTGCCTTGATCAGAGAAGGTTTGGAAGCCACCCCTCCCGGTCCCGCCAAGCAAGTGAGGGACTATGTGTTAGGCCTCAGGCAGAGGATGACACAGATGATGGGTCAAGTAACAGTGAATCTCAGGACCAGCCAGGAATTGAACAAATACTGGCATGACCTTGAAGCATCGCAAGTGGATTGGACTCTGGGACAGGAGGTCCTCGTGATGGAGCCTACCAAGCCTCGGGCATTGGCAGATAAATGGACTGGACCCTTCCGGATAATCTCCAAGATGGGCAAGGTCAATTATCTGGTTGACATGGGAATTCCAGGGGTAGCCCCTCAGGTATTCCATGTTAATAGGCTCAAACCTTTCCACAGGCGAGCCGAAGTCTCATGTCTCTTGCTGGCTTCAGAGCAAGAAGAGGATGTGAGTGAGCACCTTCCTGATTTGCTGCATAGCAACCCTCAGGATGGCTCAGTGGAGGGAGTGCAGCTCTCTCCAGAATTGACAACCAAGCAGCAGAGGGCCTGCAGGAGTTTGCTCCAGCAGTATGCCTCTCTGTTTTCGCTAACGCCAGGCCTTACACCGTGGTGTAAGCACGAGATTGACACTGGTGACAGCGTGCCTGTCAAAAGCAGGAGCTACCGAATGTCAGATACGGTTAAGAACCACATCCAGGCTGAGGTCGCTAAGATGTTGGATCTGGGTGTTATTGAACCCTCAACCAGTTCCTGGTCCAGTCCCATGGTCCTTGTCCCCAGGCAGGTACCAAGGATTGGAGGTTCTTGGTACCTGCTTGGTACCTGCTTGGTACCAACCGACTCCTCGGTTGGTACCAAACCGAGGAGTCAATGCCGTCACCTAAACCTATGCGCACCCCTTGCCCAGGGCTGATGAGCTCATGGACACCATAGGTGCTGCCAAATTTGTGAGCACCTTTGACCTCACCTCAGGCTATTGGCAAATAGCTCTGACGGACCATGCCAAGGAAAGGACGGCGTTCTCAACACCAGAGGGACTCTACCAGTTTAGGGTCATGCCTTTTGGGTTGAAGAATGCCCCTGCCACCTTCCAGAGATTGGTCAATCAGGCTCTGAGTGGGCTGGAAGCCTTTTGTGTGGCTTATTTAGACAAAATTGCCGTCTACAGTTCCACTTGGGAAGAGCACTTGACACATCTGGGTAGAGTGTTGCAGGCCTTAAAACGGTCTAACCTCACTATCAAGGCCACCAAGTGCCGGATAGCTCAGGGGAAAGTCACATATCTTGGTCATGAGGTAGGAGCAGGTCAAATCCAACCTCTCCCCAGCAAAGTACAGGATGTACAGGACTGGGAGACTCCCACTACTCAAACCCAGGTGAGAGCCTTTTTGGGCCTCACCGGGTATTATCGTAATTCCATGGCAGACTATGGAACCATAGCTGCACCACTGACAGCTCTGACTTCACCCAAGCAGCCTAGGAAGGTTAATTAGACTGAAGACTGTCAGAGGACCTTTGATGGCTTGAAAGAAAGTCTATGTCGGGCACCCGTGTTGTGTGCGCCTGACTACAGCCGCCCTTTATCGTCCAGACGGATGCCTGTGACACCGGAATTGGAGCTGTCTTGTCCCAGTTAGATGACAATGGGAGATAACATCCTATCATATTTATCAGTAGACAACTCAATGGTAGAGAACTTAGGTGGGCTACTGTTGAAAAGGAGTGTTTTAGTATAGTTTGGAGCATTAGGCGTTTTAGGCCCTACAGATCATAAGCCCCTGAATTGGCTTATGCAGATGAAGGGTGAGAACCCGAAACTACTCAGGTGGTCCATTAGCCTGCAAGGGCTAGACTTCACTATAGAGCACAGACAAACTGTAGAGCACAGACCAGAGAAGAGTCACGATAATGCAGATGGCCTTTCCAGAAGGTATGTTGACCGTCTGGATGAGGGTGTCTATCCCGTGGGAGATTAGGCACCCTCCACCTCAGTCTGGGGGGGGCGACTGTGATGCTGGAAATGCATCGGAGGGACAGGGCCTCTGTATCCTTGTCCTTTACTGATTTTTATCGTGTGTTCTGTCGTGTTTTCCACGCAGGAGTTCATGTGGGACTCCTGGCGGTGCAGCTCTCTCTCTTTTGGTTTGGTGTACAGACCTGTGGGATACCCTTATGGCACCCATGGGTGGGGGTACAACCCTGTGACCCTAGTGTATGTTTTTGGGCACCTGTGGGTGGCCCGCAGAGCAGGGTATGGGCTGGTGGCAGCTCCATGCTGAATTTGACATTTTGGGGATACCCCTGCCCTGCCATTGGGATCAGTTGATTCCTGATGGAAAACAAGATGGCCCATGTGGCCTCTTGCTTCCTATTACCTATTACCTTGTTTTCCCAAAGTCCTGGGAAGCCCTGACTCTGTCCCTTCCCCCTGACTGGCTGTTGGGTGGAAATGCCATATATGGTGTTGTTGTGAAGGCCCGGCCAGACTAGCTGGAGCCTTCCCAGTGATGTATGTGGTGGGTACCTCCTGTGGGTGGGACCCGGGTGAATAGTGTGTGTGACGAATATGCATTCTGTGTTGTGGATGTCTAGTATCTGGTGGTTGACACAATGACTGAGACAGCATTGCCCAAAACCGTTATGAATGCAGTTTGGAGTGTTGAATGGCTCGGTACTTGTTCCAATACACATAACTTGTTGTGAGTGTCTGGAGACAAGTGAATGGCCTGAATACCTCGTGTGCCTGATTGGCTGCCTGCCTGCATGAATGCCCTTAGTCATGATTGGATGCTTGAGTGTGACCCAGCGGAATGAATGGGAGATCAACAGTATATCTGGGGACCTCTCACTGCTAGGAATCGTGTTCAGAAGCTGAAGTCCACTACGATGAGTAACTGGAGTAACTGAAGTTTGACCTTGAAGCCCCGCTGGACGAGAAGAAGTGCTGTTGCTCTCCTTCACAATCTGAAAGCTGCTGTGCCTTCAAGGACTGACCCAGAGAGGACCTGGTAAGGCGCCCTCTTCCCGAGCTACGAGGGACCATCGTGCACAGCTGATCTTTGTCAAAGCTCCCCTGTAGACAGACCTCAAAGAGAAGCACTCGGACTGTTGTCCGCCACTGTCGATGGCCGCCGTCGCCGACCGGAGCCGCCATGTTCCCATTTGCCTAAGAACTTCAATTGATCATTGGACGCTCTCGTCTGCATCGTTGCCCGCTTTTCTCCCGCTGGAGAAGGCCCGACCGTCGACGCGCCGAGGCGCATCTGCCGGTGGGTTTCCCACCACCTAAAGACCACAGCGATGGTGACGACTCGACGCCCTTGCTGGGCCACCGGTCTTCATCATCGCTTAGCAGTCCAGAACTATCGACACCGAGTTGCCCCGCACGCCTCTTCCTTGCAGGACGCCAACGCTCTGTCGTCGACGAGCACCGCTAGGAACGAAGCTGCCACTTCACCGCCGTAGTTCAACCTGTTCTCCGTCGGACATTTGATGACCCTTGACTCCTGCCTTAAAGGGAGGGCACTCAAGCAGGGCTGTCAATTCCCCGACACCAAACGCTGAGTTCCTCGACGCCTCTCGACGATCCGTGGCTCCTGCCTTAAAGGGAGTCACTCAAGAAGGATCGGTCGACGCATCTTCGGAGAACTCTACTCCACCAGGTACATTGGGGGGGGTAAAACCTTAATAGGAGGAAGTAAGACTATTGAACAATATAAGGACTGGGCTTGTGCTATTTATCTTTATTTACCGGTTGCCCAGGTGGGGGGGGGATCTCCACACAGAACTGTGCCTATTGGTAGGGGTCAGTATTCTGCCGATTGTTTCAACCATCTTACGTTCCTGCCTATCTCTATTGCTGGTATCCTCGTTATTGATCTGTGTGACATTTTAACCGTACAGTTGATGCACTTTAATGAGATTTGATAACATTGGTGGTACCACTTTAGAATTGTATATATTTATCATTATTGACTTCTGAATACAAAGTGCGTTATTGTGATCGTGTACATACCTTTGAATATTAATTATATAAAGACTGTGTTTTCAGTAATACAGTGTGTGGACATTCCTTTGTGGGGGTTCGGGGACTACACTGTACTTAAGAACCAGCCTGCATCACCTCCTGAGAAGCTAGGCTTTGATTGCTCGTCCATTGCTACCTTATAGAGAATCTTGGCTGGGGTCCTCTGTGCCTCTCCTCTACCATATAGAGAGCGGAAGTACAGACACCCCCTACCAGTTTTTACAGGGAGAATGCCTCTGGGGTGGTGCAGCTGATAGTGGCCCTTCTTGACAAGGTCTGCGATGTGAGGAGCGAAGGAGATAGAGGAGTCACCAATTACACCAAGGCTTTTTCCCTCACAAAAGTGTCAGGGGAAGGGACCAATCAAGGGTGGCCAGAGTGTAGGAGGTAAGGAGGGAGGTGGGGTTCCAATGAGAAGGATCTTAGTCTTACTAGCATTAAGGCAGAGATGACTGGCAGCACACCATGCCTGAATAGCAGTCAAGAAGTCAGGGATGAAAGAGGAGGAAGAGGAGGAAAGAGAGGGAAGCTTGAATGGGGGCTGTGTGCCATATGCATAACAATGGAAGTAAGGAGAGTAGGATATCTTGTGGGCCAGAGGGGCAAGGTAGATGTTGAAAAGCCCTGGCAAGAGGATGGAACCTTGAGGGATGCTGCAGGTGGAGATTCTGCTAGGGGAGAGAAAAGGGCTCAATTGAACCTGGAAAGGTTGTCACATAAGAAAGAGGTCAACAAGCCCAGTTCCAGGCCCATGATGCCAAGGATGTCACAGAGCTGATTAGTCAGGATGGCATGATTGACCAATGCCGAAGGCAGAGGAAAGATCCAGAAGGATAAGAACGGATGGAGAGTCGGAATCAAGGTTTGAGAGCAAGTCTTCACAGGTGTTCAGTAGAGCAGTTTCTGTGTCTCTGGCTGCTCTGAAGCCAGACTGGTGATCTTGGAGACAGCCAACAGATTCAGGATGTTGGATTAGTTGGGAGATGTTCATCTTCTCCAGGAGTTAGCCCAATAAGTGGGCAATAGTTAGCCAGGGAGGAGCTGTCAGCAGAGAGTTTTTTGAGGAGAAGATGCACAAGGGAGGGATTGAGGGGTAACAGGAAGGAACCAGTGGCAAAAGGGTGATTACAGAAATCGGCCAAGGGTGGTGCAAGGGAGACAATGTTGTCTTTGATAGTTTTAGGGGAGCAAAGGAGCACCTGTCTGGAGGAGACTTTCATAGAGAGGACTAGTCTAGAGACCTCATTCTGTGTAGTGGGGGAGAAAGAGGGAAGGCAGGAGTGGGCTAAGGGAGTCCTGAGAGTTGGGGAGGGAGGAGGGAGGTTAGTAGAGGGGAGTAATGACATGATGTCCTGAGTTTTGGTTAAGAAGTGGGAGGCCAGAAAAGTGCAGAGGGTGAGGGATGGTTGGGGAGAAGTGGAGAGTGTGGAAGGATTGGCGAGTTCATTGCAGATTTTAAACAGTTTGCCCATGTTGTTATTGGCCCCTGAGAAGCAGGCTTGGATACGGGCCTTCTTCTTTGAGTGGATGGAGAGTCTGTTCTGCCTTTGAAGCAGGCAGCACGCCATTCTATCAAAGGGTGTGCCTGAAGCCTGCCACTTCCACTCTGCAAATCTGCACTTGCATTTCAGAGAGGGATGGTCAGAGTCATTCTAGGTGTTGCGCTTTGAGGCAGGATTCATGCAGGCCCTCATGACAGGGGAAAGGATGTCCAGGGTGTTGGTGATAGAGAAGTGAAGATTAGCAAGAGTAAAGTCAGTGTGGGAGTCTGTGGAAGGAGTGGGAGGGGGGAATGAAAGTGGTGCCATCGGCAGCAACTGACACTTGCTTCATAGATCAAATGACAGAGAAGGACCTGGCAGTGCAGGCAGAGGTTTGGCCAGAGGATCTAAGAGGTGCAAGTGAGAGGAAAGGAGAGCATGGTCAGACCAGGAAAGAGGTGCATTGAGAGGGTTGGGGATGGGGATGTCTGCTGAAATGAGAGCATCCAAGGTATGCCCGGCTGAGTGCGTTGGACTGGAGGGATGAATGTTTATGGAGAGAAGGTCACAGAGGCTGCCAAAGAGTCCAGTGGTTGAATCATGAGGAGGTGAGGTCAGACCACTCTGAGAGGAAGAGGGAGATCGGACCAGGAATCCTGTAAATGGTGGCGAGATTCCATTAGAGGGTTGGACAGACAGCAAGCCTGCAGAAAAGGCATTCGAAGGAAGAGTAGGTCTAAGTGGGAATGATAGTAGGCGGGACCCATTCAGGGAAGATTAAGGACACTCACCTCCAGACCGGTTAGGCCTGGGTTTAGAGAGGCTCTTGTAGCCCTCAGGGAGGAGTGTGTCAAAAGCAGTGACAGAGCTGGCAGTGAACCATGTCTCAGTGAGAGTGAGAACATCAAGGTCACAGTCTTCAAGAAGGAGACAGATATCAGAGGAGTGTTTAACAGCACCACGAGATTTGAGGGTAACTAGGTGAAGCTGGTTGCCACCCATGAAGTTCTTCTGAGAAGGGGTACAGATGTGGTAGGCCATTTCGCCATCAGCTGTTTAAGACTGCATATATTATCGATGTGGTAGGCCTGTCGGAGGTGGAGAAGGGGCAAGAGGTGTGGTAGAAAGAGGAGTTTCAGGAGAATTTTAGGAAGTTAATGAGAGACAGGAGACGCCTATTAAGAAGGAGGAGGTTGGGCAGAGACCCCTGGGCCACGACAGTGCCATTCTGATAGAGATTAATGATGAGAACCCTGCCAAAAGTACTTCCCATCTGGTGCCACCATTAATGGGTGATGAAAAGAAAAGGGAGAGGACATAGACCATGTGGGGAATACATAGGTCCTGAGAGGGAGTGACAAAGAGGATGTCTGTAACAGTCTGCCTGGAAGAAGCAGTGATGTAGGTGTCAGCGATGGGCAGGCCTGGCTTGGAGACCAGATCTTCTTTGTACTTTTTCCTTTCAGACTTCGAGAGAGAGGTAGGATAGGTGATAGAGTAGCAGTTTGAGTAAATATGAGATATGGAGAGAACAATGGCAGGAGAAGGGCAGAGAGATGGGAAGAGTGGGAGCAAGAGAGAGAGACAGAGAATCTGTCAAGGAGTTCCCCCCTTCTCACCTGAGTCCGTTCTTTACTGGTGTCCTTGGTCGATGCCTTCTTGCGGATGGACCGGGTCTTGAAGAAGGCTGTCCGAGTCTCTTCCGAATCCAGAATACGTTCATTTTCTGGGACGCCGAATCCAGGAATCCAGGAGGCAGTGGAAGCATGCTAGCCATGAATCCAGGAGGTAAGTAGAAGGGGGAGGACAAGGAAGGGATAGCGGAATTGGAAAAAGGAGAGGAACCGCGAGCTACGGAGCACACGTCTGGTCACTACTTCGCAATAGCATTGAGACGCACAGAGCCGCGGATGGCGTGGTCTATTAGTAGAAAAGGCTACGTCCAGCGCATGGAGCGAGAAGGGATTACGCTGGACGGCCATGTTGGGAGTATTAATGAGTACAAGCCCGCAGTGACAGGGACCAAGAAGCCCAAAAGGGGCACACTCTGTGATTCATGACAGCATGCCTCCTCCGAAGACCTTTCCCTCCAGGTTTGCCCGGGTGAACGAGATGAAATCTTCTGAGCAGTTGAGGGGCCTTGATGTTTGACATAGGCTCCCAGGTTCTTTCACTAGGGGATATCGATGTGGAGCAAACATCTCTCTCCCGAAGCTCTGCTCCATCTAGGATCGGGAGCTGGCGCTTCCCGAACGCCGAGGGGGTGCTAGAGGGCATTCCCTAACCAAATGCTTATCTGAGGCACAATACATGCACAAGACCGTATGAATTCTTCTCATTCTCTCTTGCGGAGATATGGATCCACGAAAAGCCCCAATCTGCATGGGCTCTGGTTCTGTGACTGGGCTTGGGTTGGTGTCCATTCTGACGGTACTCTCCAATGATACCTTGGGAGGAATTCCCCTGTTTTTTTCTTTTCTGTCTTCCTTTCTTGGATACGGAAGTTAATTTGCATGGCAAGATCCATTAGTGCCTGGAACGAGCTTGGTCGTGCCACTCTGGCCAGCTCATCCTTAATCTCTTCGTTCAATCCTTTCCTGACAGGGTAAAGCTCGCCTCAGCAGACCAGTCATCTTCCTTAGCCAATTGTTTAAACCGGGTCACATACATGAGCATATCCTGGGAACCTTGCTGAAAGTCTAACAGGCGTTCCTGGGCACTGTAAACTTGCACAGGGCGGTCAAACATGTTTTTAAGGGCCTGTATAAACCCATCATAGTCGTCCAAGAGGGCATCACTAGAGTTAACAAGGGGAGTAGCCCAAGTTAAGGCATTCCCAGAAAGGTGAGAGATTATAAAACCCACCTTGGCCCTGGGGGTCGAAAAGTAATAGGACTTGAAGGTAAAGTGGACCAATCACAAATCCAGGAATGCACGAAGGGTTTTTGCTGAGCCGTCGTATTTGTCCACGATGCCGCTCAGTAAGACACTTTCTTTTGTAGCAGAATCCCGGGATAGGACCAACTGTTTGAGAGCGGCGTTCTCCGCCTTTAAATTCTGTATCTCGGTTGATAATTCCTGCATACTACGCATCAGGTCCTGCACGGCAGCCTCCATATCAATATCAAGTTCGGTTGGGTGGCGTCTCAAACTGTCAAGGAGTTCCCCCCTTCTCACCTGAGTCCGTTCTTTACTGGTGTCCTTGGTCGATGCCTTCTTGCGGATGGACCGGGTCTTGAAAAAGGCTGCCCGAGTCTCTTCCGAATCCAGAATGCGTTCAGTTTCCGGGACACCGAATCCAGGAATCCAGGAGGCAGTGGAAGCATGCTAGCCACGAATCCAGGAGCTAAGTAGAAGGGGGAGGACAAGGAAGGGATAGCGGAATTGGAAAAAGGAGAAGAACTGCGAGCTACGGAGCACACGTCTGTTCGCTACTTCGCAGTAGCATTGAGACACGCGGAGCCGCGGAAGGCGTGGTCTATTATTAGAAAAGGCTACATCCAGCGCATGGAGCGAGAAGGGATTACGCTGGATGGCCATGTTGGGAGTATTAATGAGTGCAAGCCCGCTGTGACTGGGACCAAGAAGCCCAAAAGGGGCGCACTCTGTGATTCATGACAGAATCTGCACAATGCATAGAGAAACTGCACAATACACAATGAACTCACCAAGTGGCCTAGTAGGCAGACGGTTGCAGACAAAACAGGTGCACAAGATGTCACAGATCACTGAATACTGGGAGGGTAGTTTGATACCTGGAGAGTCCTCCCTTATTAGATGCTTGTGGTAGTAGGAACTCTAAGGCTTTCTGGAATGGTGTGCAGCATCAAGGGACCCCCACCATTTGGGGTCACTTAACCATGCCCACAGCAAGCCAGTCTGCAAAGCCCAGCAGAAACGCTGCTGTGAAAATACAGCTGAAACCCAGCTGATGGTAGTCTTCCATGCTCCTCAAGGGCTTGCTGACCCAGTTGCAGTCTCCACAACCAGCAGGACAATGGGACTGTATTCCACACCTGTGTTCAATGCAGTTCCTTCTATGATAGTGGATCACTGCCAGGCAGAGATAGGCACTACTCGAGGCATGAGATGAACCATCCGAAGATGTGCAGTACTGCCCCTTTATTGATCGTCACTAGAGTGCCATATTGTGAGTTATAGTTTGCAAGACAGCTGAACCGATCCCAGCTGCAGTGTATGAATCACAGGAACAAGGCACACCAAACAGCCTGTAATTGTATCTCACTGTGGTGCCTCACAGTCCAGAACATTGAATGTGGAATATGGAATATGGAAGGATCCTGTGCAAGAAAACTTAGCAGGCATCCAGTAATTAATAAACCATTATTATGAAGACAGAGATACAAAAAGCCCACAAGATAGCCAACTTGCCCAAGCTGCAGTGATCGAGACTCTAGCAAAGACAGTCCAAACACAATTTACCGATCGTGACACCTTGCACAGTTCCAAATGCCCTACCACAGACTTCTGCAGGTCACCGTAGCTGTCTCCACCTCGATTCCTTGCCTTCCTGATGATGCACAAGTCTTCATAGGAGCCTGGGGGGCTTCAGGCTCCTGTTGCACACAATGCAGCAGTGAAACAATTGAAGATCTTGACTAGACCACTCAGCAGTTCCTGAATTGTGGGAGGCTTTCATCCACAGGTGCACACTATGCCTCTATGCATGGCGGGCTCCCGATGCTCCACATTAGATTGTTGCTGCATCTCATGATCTCTCCCCTCAACATGCCACAGGTTCCATTTTAGGGGTGGCTGATGATCCCTTCACATTCTTTGCTCCACATGACTGTAATGATCTCCAAGGCAAGTTTTATAATGCTGTCAACAGCGCCAGTGTCCTGCAGCTGCAGAGGCATAATTAGGAGAAAAAATGCATGCTTTAAACCCTTATTAGGCTGACTTGCAGGACCAGCCCTGCTGGAGTTCATTGCAAACACCTCAGTTTGGTTTGTCACCATAAGTAGCCATGCAGTAAACGCGAATGTGCACACTAGAAATAACACATAAATGGTAAAAATATAATTGCTACCACCAGCTTGTCTTTAGGCACATTTAAACGTAACCACACATTCCATGTTTAAAAGACCAAGGTGATATAAATGTATCTCCATTGCACTGTATTGTATTGCTGTGTGCAACAAAGTGTAAATGTCAAAAGGGAAACAGAGTTTCCCAGTACTGATAGTCTGAAAGACTGATCACTTGCCTCATAAAATGAGCAAAAGGTCAGGGGTGTGAAGCTCAACGCTTACCTTCCCTGTAAAAAGGCAACATAGGTTTATGAACCAAAAACAAGTGTGGGGGTCCATAGAACTATGGAGGGAAAGTTGCCAACAAAGAAATTGTTCCTAACAGTATGTGACTTGATAATGTGCCAAAGGTGTCATCACACTAAACCATCCCCTTCATCCTTATCGGGCATATTAATGAAGAGAGCAGTCTACTGGTAGAAATCCTGAACCCGGTTTTCCTCCCTTTTGATGTGATGTTATCTTGGACATTTCTGCATTAAAGAAATGTGGTTTTCTGAAACAGCATGTACCTCACATGTGATCCTGTTACTAATTTGTTCATCTAATGTCTCTCATTCAGGTGAATCAAATGATGCTAGTCTGATTTTGGCCTTGCTTGTGATGTGTATGTTACAGATTTTAGCTTTTTATTGACTGATAATTTCACACAAAAATCATATTCCCAGCTCAACGTAACAGGTTCGCTGGCACAGATGCTAGGATATATGAACCGCAATGTTTCTGTGCAAAAAGGTCTACATATGTTTAATTTGCATAATTAAACAACTCACAAAAATATTGTTTTACATTCAGTTGAACAATACAAAGAATAAAGTATGTTTCTATCACATGTCTTGTAAGTGTTAGTCTTGGAATTGTGTTTTCATAAGTAAATTTGAAATATTGAAATGTTTTCTTTTACATGTAATGGGGTACATCACAATATAAAATGGCATACCATCCCTTCCCTGACAACAGACCATCTGGTGGCATTCTCTTTGAAGTACAGAGCAGACCATGTATGACTCCTGAGAAGGTGATTATCATTTGACTCTTTGTCAGAAGGTTCTTTGAAATGAGGCTGCTCAAGCCATTTGTTGACCCATTACTGCCGCCTTGAGTGATTCAATCATCTGCCTGTCGCATATATCAAACTCCATGTCTCTGAAGTTGTCAATTGCTTCTTTCTAGAAGGACCACGCTGATTAGAAGGCATGATTACTTTCAGGAAGACCGCTCACCCCTCAGAGCATATTACTTTTATTTTTATGACTTTGTTGGAGGATCCCATGACAGATGAGTGCTGCTAATGAGCAGCATTTGTTTTAACTAGGAAGGCCTGATTTGAGAGGAAATCAAACATGTGGCCTTTTTATTTAGCCAGTCAGCCTCATCACGAGTTTGGTGGTAACCCTTAAATGTGGCGGTAATGCTATTACCACTGCATTTAAGGGTCCGCCAAATCACAGGCTTTGTGAATTTACCCCCAACTCTGAGCTCGGGGCAAATCTGCTGTGATGTTGCTGACGGTAATAGCGCTGAACATTCCCCATTGGGCCCAATGGGGAATGGGGACTTACTGTTCTGCCAAACATGTGATCCGGCGCTAATAGCGCAGGAGGGGTTTGCCGGTCGGGCTAATAGCCCTGGCGTTAATACCGACAGGATTAGCGCCCAACACGTGATTAGGCCCATTGTCTACATTCTTTAGCCCAGCCACTGGGCTTGAGTTCCATTTCCTAGGGCAAGCCCTTCCCCTCCTGTAGTTGTTGGGGAGGAATTTAATGTTGCTGTCTGGACCATGCTACTGTATCTTTTACGAATGCAGACTGTCTTTCTTTCCCCATTTCAACACTGCAATTACCACTTTAAGCAGGACATTTTAACATTTTCTTTGCAATCAATCTTCTATCAAAGGTTAACATTTAAAAAATCTATAGGTTTCATTGTCTAATGCTTATTCTTAGTCCTGTAAAGCGATTACAGACATAATGCAGGCCAAAATTCATTTTTTACTCTTTCATAACATGCCATGTTTTTAGAAAACAAAATGAACTCTTCATCCAATAAACAAAAGATAAGGTATTCCATGTAACTGAAAGGATTTATTTTCTTGGCCTTGTCATTTAATTTGAACAAATACACTCCTGTGTTAGATGGGATGCTGCCTTCACCATACTTCTTCGCAAGGGACTTTCAGATGCTTTGCATAGGCTGTAGTTCACATCTTTTTAAACCTGACATTGTTATCTGCATTCGTGTATAGATTTCACTAACGTCCTGTTGTGGGGAATGCAGCCCTAGTGGTGAATCGTTTATGTAAGTTTGTTCAATTATTTTTCTTTGACATGGTGAAATGTTTACCACTCAGGTCTTTCCTTTAAACATTGTTTGATTGTCAAATTCCCCTTAGGGAACAGCCTCTCATCTGCCATTTAATGGAGTATCTGTCAGTGTTCCCCTGAAGATATGCAACCTTCTGGGATGTAAATTGAGTTCTACATCATGCTTTGTCCTAGCCAGATAATGGTGGTGTATCACTCTGTGAAAATGGTCTTGCCCATCAGCTTGGTGTTGTTCAGAAGTGCATTATATTTTAGTAGTCTGGATTTAACAAGTCAGTCTATTACTCCTTCACAGTTACATTTTACATTTTTTGCGGTTCGAGGTGGCTTATAAGTAAATTGAGCACCATGATTTTCTTAAATTGTGTGTGGTTTGTTGCGTTAATAAATAGCATCAATCTACTGGGGTTTTCTTGATATCTTACTTTTTACAATTCTCCTTCCTTTGTAGTCTACATTTACTGTCCGCCTCTGATTTGAATCAGTGTGTTAACTGAGTTAAGTCTCAAGCAGAGATTCAATCTTTTGATTTTTGGGCTCATTCATTCAGGGGGGCAATGGTGTCTAAATCCCTTTGGTATGGGTCGCCCCTTGAGGAAATCCTAAAATCTGCTGATTGCTCTAATTGGTGTTGTGCTTCCTACATTTGCATCATGCAGTCTTGGCTCACCTGTTAAACATGCATACTTGGAAGCCTCTGTGCCATTCCACACAATATTGATTACTCATAGTCTGATGACTGAAAGTCATGAATTTAATGAATTGAACAGAGACCAGGGAACTCTTGACCTATATGCTATAGAACTAAAGAAAAGAGTCAAACGCATATACTCACCTATTTGCCATTATTAAAAGCACAACTCTACATCATGAAACCAAGGCGTGATTCATAGAATTTGTTGCTCGCTGAAAAGTGACTTTGCACACGTCTGAATGATGACAGAATAGAACATCTCATCATCAGTCACGCAGCTGCACTAATAAAATGGAACCCTAAATATTCGGCTTTAATCATCAATGAAATAACAATCCCAGTCTCACCTGGTGTCAAAACACTCTGAGTATACCTTTAAGCCACACTATCCACATACAGACAAGTCAACGCCATCGCCTCCTCAGCAGCTTACTCTACCAAACTGCCTGACGATCGCCTCTGTGCCATTCCACACAATATTGATTACTCATAGTCTGATGACTGAAAGTCATGAATTTAATGAATTGAACAGAGACCAGGGAACTCTTGACCTATATGCTATAGAACTAAAGAAAAGAGTCAAACGCATATACTCACCTATTTGCCATTATTAAAAGCACAACTCTACATCATGAAACCAAGGCGTGATTCATAGAATTTGTTGCTCGCTGAAAAGTGACTTTGCACACGTCTGAATGATGACAGAATAGAACATCTCATCATCAGTCACGCAGCTGCACTAATAAAATGGAACCCTAAATATTCGGCTTTAATCATCAATGAAATAACAATCCCAGTCTCACCTGGTGTCAAAACACTCTGAGTATACCTTTAAGCCACACTATCCACATACAGACAAGTCAACGCCATCGCCTCCTCAGCAGCTTACTCTACCAAACTGCCTGACGATCGCCCACACAGTGGTGGGCGCCAAGCTAGATTAATGCAATGCACCATTTCAAAGCACCTAAGCATACAATCTAAAAATTTCTAAACCATCCAAAATAACACCCTATGAGCTGCCCTAAACCTTCCAAGATCATAACATATATCAACTGGCCATAAGGCAGTACACTGGCTCCCCATCCGGGAAAGAATCCTATTGAAGACCTTAACCATCACTCACAGATGCATTTCCAAATCAGCGCCACCCTACCTTCCAAATCTCACTCGACTAGACCCATCAGAACACCATATACACAACAACTAGGTCAACCGAAGTTCAAAAGTGTCAAAGCAGGCGGAATAAGCTTCCCAGTTTTATCAGCAAAGCAATGGAATGCCCTCCAACTCAAATTAAGATCAGAGGTCTCCTATTGGGGCTTCTGTAAAGCCCTCAAAACATGGCTTTTCAATTAATCTGTCCAACTGAGCTGCCTAATGCTTACATTTCTGACTGTAAATGTGTATGATTTATTTTGCATGCATTTCTTACTGTAACTATGTACGATTTCTTCCTGTGCCTAAGGGGATCATGTAACTGGTTCTCCCTAGCGCCCTAATGCCTGGGGTTTGTGCGCGCTTTACAAATAAGTAAATACATACACATGATAGTAGATGCAAAGTACAACGCATATAAAGCAACCAATGCACACCATTCCAGCGTCGACCAGCCAGGAAAAATGCAGGCACAGTGCAAGCCATTGTACATGGATATAGAAGGAGGAGGAGGATGGTGAGAGACAGGATTTTTCTACCATGTAACACACTCTTTGGGATGCCAGATGACCAGGTGTATGCAAGGTTCACGTCACGCTCCCATGTCATCCTGGACTGGGTCAGGGAGTGGGAGGAAGACTTTGCATCACCCACCATCTGCTCTCATGCCCTCACACCCCTAGAGAATGTGCTGACACCCCTACATTTCATAGCAACAGGATCCTTTCAGCACACCACTGCCATCGTAGGGGGCATATCTCAGGCCATGCAATCCGGGTGCCTACACCAGGTATTGGTCTGCATCACATCACGTGCATGCATGCGTAGGTACATATACATGCTACACACACTACAGGAAAGGCAGAGAGTGTGCCAAGAGTTTTATGTTGTAGCACACTTTCCATGTGTACTTGAAACCATTGATTGCATGCATGTTGCACTATGCCCCCACCCCCGATTGAAAGAGCACATTTACTGCAACCAGACAGGGCCATTTTAAGCCCTTTTGGGGACCTGGGCATGGACATCTTTGGGGCCCCTCTCCACCAAACCAAAGGAAATAAGTGATCAAGAATATCTGCCCCCCCCCATCCTGCCACAATCACAACCCATAGGTTAATATGCTGCCTCACAGCATTACAAATAAGCATGTTTACTCCCTTTAAGTCCCCTTATCCTCTTCATTCTTGCTCTTATCAGAATGATAAACAAGTACCATTTGAAGGCCAACATTATCAGTCTACAAAGAGGTTGCTTCTGTTCTAGCATTGATACAGGAGACTGTGTATCAAGAGCATCCAGGAAGGTATGCAGCCTGTAGTATTAATGCAGGACTGTATGTAAATGGTACATGTAACCCAGAGAAGACAGAGAACTCACATTTGCTGCCTCACAGAACACAAACATGCTCAAGCATGGATAGAGGAGACCAATTGGGAGGAAGGAGAAAGCTACACATACCATAGAATGGATAGTGGATGCAGATTAGAAGCTACCAGGAAAGTGTTTGCATCTTGACAGACTTAGATTATAAGTGGGACATGGTTTTCAATTAGTGTTGCCATTAGAAGTCAAAAGAATAAGTGCCTGTGGTGTGCAATATATCAATGCTCACTATTATAGTGGAAGCAACACTACAGCCAGTGACACGATGAGTGAGGCTGTTTTGAAGATCCTACCCTGAGAAGGAAATCACTCTGAAGGGCTGACAATTGTGAAAGGTTTAGGGACTGGCATTTTCGAGAGGCTAGGCAATAAAAGATTAAATTAGATGTCCAGTATTACACACACTGGTTAAGGGGTGAATCTGGGATTGGTGCCAACTCTGAAATTTCTGCATTTGAACTCTTTCATTACCATTTCCTACCATGAACTAAAATAATCTCATTTTATAAAACTGACTTGGAAAGTACACCAATCACATTACCAAACATAAACATTTTGAAAAACAAATGATTATAGAAGGGTGTAACACAGAATGATTCTAACTTTATTCTTTCCATCATCAGGAGAAGTACAAACATATTAATCAGTGTTATTTAACAAATTTCTTCTGGGTTTGTCTTTTGTACTTTAAAGCTTTACATGCTTCCAAAACACTGGCTTGTGAAATTGTCATTTATAAATGTGCAGAAAAACCTTTGACTTTTACAAAAATGCAAAGCGTTTTTTGTGTCAAACGAGCAGACTTTAAAATATGCTTGCCTGAGTCCTGCACCATTTGGTCCGCTCCCTTCTGTCTACCACCCCTTCCACTCAAATGACCTACAAAAGAAGAACAATCAAGTAATGGGCTAAACAATGCCACCAGCATGGGAAAAGGCAAACATCACAGAAGACAGTACAGTGATGTATGAGATATTAGTTGATTTGACCAGGATCACTCTATTGTCTGCTGGCAAAGCCAGGATACAAGCATGCTTGCTTTGCTTCCAAATGCGCATACTTATTAATCTCTTGGACTAACAGTGTATGCTCCTCTTTGGAGGTAATGGCCTAGGTTTTTATAACACATCATCTGAACAAACCAATTTCTAGACCTTCACCATAAGGATGACACATTTGTTTTTATTGCAACCCCTATATGGTGCAGGTTCATTGCTGATAATCGCACCTGTTGCGCTGCAAGACCAAGTACATTTGCAAGCAGGTTTATAACTTCAGACATAGGAATGTGTTATTCTAATCTTGCATAGGAACAAATATCTCTTCAATGAGTGCTTAACACACGGAGCTAACTTCTGAACCATTGTGACACTCAATTTACCAATATGCATTTCAAATGTGGCTATTGTACATGATCAACATAATTCATACAGGAAGGAAAGAATGGTAGAGGAGT
This sequence comes from Ambystoma mexicanum, assembly GCF_040938575.1. Classification (NCBI taxonomy): domain Eukaryota; kingdom Metazoa; phylum Chordata; class Amphibia; order Caudata; family Ambystomatidae; genus Ambystoma; species Ambystoma mexicanum. The sequence goes on from NC_090937.1 coordinate 144,253,163, forward strand.
TGCGTCACAAGGAACACACAAACTAAATATACCACAGTGAACACAGAAAGCATTACATGGTGAATAGATCGAGGCACAATGCACATACCAAAACAGACATGCAATAGGTTTGGAGCCTTAGCACCATGCAATAAAATATCATGATGTGTGCTATTTAAGTCTGGGGAACAATGGAATCTTACTTCTTTAGAGCAGGAAGCCTTGTGGGGCCCCCTCCAAGGTGGGGGCCCTGAACAAGTGCCCCTTTTGGCCTCCCATAAAAACGTCTCTGCAACCAGAAGCATTGGAATTCCATCAATGTGCAGGTCATCTGTGATGCAAATGGAGTCATCATGCATCAATGCCAATTTTCCTGGAAGCACACATAGCAGATTCATCTACTGCTGGTCACCACTCTACCAGGCCCTGGTATTTAGAACCTTTGGCAACGCTTGGCTCATCAGTGAGTATCAACTGTCACGCACATGCATGAAGTCGCGTGACACACTGAACAACCGACCATGACAATCAATGCCAATAACAACCATCTACACATTTGCAGGGGACAGTGCCTACCAGCTCTCAACACTCCTTCTCATGCCATTCAAGAATCCTGCCGCACCAGCCGAGGCAAGATACAATGCAGAACATATAGTCATTAGGGGAATAGTGCAATGCAAATTCAGGGTGCTCTAGTCACATTTCTGCTCCCTTGAATACTCTGGTGGGGTATTGCTATATGCCCCAACAGTTGTATATACAATCATTGTGGCAGTGTGCGTAATGCTCAATGTTGACAGACGGAATGGAATACGAGTAGAGTTGCAGGAGGGACATCACCCTCAACTAGAGGCACTGCTCATGTCTTTGGTTGGCCAAAGGGCACATGGAGAGGCTGCACACAATTATCTTGTGCAATCATACTTTACATGAATACCAGCCCCTGCGCAGCACACACAGTGAAGTCACATGCCCTATACCATTCAATGATGAATTTGGGCAATCAGCCATGTCCATAACAACACCCTGAGAATGTGTGTCTGGGAGAGGCAGAATGTGTGTGTCCGTAGTCATAAGATCAACTGCACCAATCACTGACACAGGCATAGCAAGTGGACACAACACTATACATGTTGCACAGACCAAAGCAAACAGCACAATCAATAAAATCCCTTAATCCTTTCACATGCCCCAAAACAACAGATGTGCACACATAGCCCAACAACCCAGATGAGAACACAAGTATGTAGGCACACCACAAAACTCAGCCAGTAAATAACATATGTGAGTACTGCCCTGATCACGCTATTTGGGTCACACAACGATACACATGTGGATTTGCCACCCCATTCCCTGACAAGAATTATGCACACAATACACATATATATCATAATAGCCATTTCAACTTAGAAAACAACAAGCTCACTCCAAGTAAGATGCACCTCACATCTTTTCCCTTGTGTGCCTGCATCAGCTCTACCCAGGAATCAATCCATGCACCGCTCTGTAGGTCTCCAAACCAGCCTACACTGTTGAGGTGCTGCATGCAGGCATCCCACAGCACTGTTCCCTTGAATATCAGCAACCATCTGCCCTTGCAGAATGCCTGAGTCGAGAATAAGAACACTATGTCACAGCATGTAACACATCCATGACCCAATGACACTGCACTCTATTCCCGCTGGATGTCATGCAGTCACTGCAAGCAATGCTTCACCAACTTACCATCACCATGTCACCCCCGCACCTATGAAAGAAAGAAAGAAAGAAAGAAAGAAAGAAAGAAAGAAAGAAAGAAAGAAAGAAAGAAAGAAAGAAAGAAAGAAAGAAAGAAAGAAAGAAAGAAAGAAAGAAAGAAAGAAAGAAGGAAAAAGAGAGAAAGAAAGAAAGAAAAGGCAGCATTTTCTGAGAGCCCGGAAGGAACATTAATGGAACAATAGTACATGTTAGGGGATGAAGAAGGACAATAGGGGGTGAGGGTGAAGGACAGACTGGAAAACACAGGCCACCTATGAACGGTTAATCCTCAGATTCTCATCACAAAAACAACATGCTCAATGCACTATGACATGTAAACCAGAAAGAGATAAATGTTCGCAACATCCAGTCCATTTAACCACAACTCCATACTCTGCACCACCCACCAAACCCCCTTTTGGACACCACACTTCATGGACATTACTTCAAACTGAATCTGTTTCCTCCCCTTCCAACAGATCACACACTCTGGATGAGATATTCCCAGGAAAGGGGTAGGGAGCATGGGGTGCACTGGCAACACTTACAGGGACAACAGATGAATGGAACTGTGGGGAGGGGACACTGTACCACATACATGTGCCAACAATGTACACGGACATACCATGCAGTCACTCACAGTGCTCAATTAGAACAACTAATGGATAAAAGTCATGCAATACATTCTGGGGGAGAGAACATACAGAAAGCAACAATGAACAACAAGTTACTTGAATAGGGAACACAGGTAAAGGCCGTCACGTGCCCACATCTGCAAACCAGTACAAACCTAGATGCACCAAGTGCATGGAGACATATGGCCAGATCTGTGTTTCAAGAGGCAAGGCCATGAAGGGGAGCATCTGAGGTCTTGGTTATCTGTGAATGGATTCATGTGCAAGACATGCAGTTCTATCAGGGCAGGTCATGTGAGCCAATAAGGGCAAGGAGTGGGCTCTGACAAAGGTCAAAGAGTGGTGTGGACAGGGAGTACACCTGCAGGACCCTGCAGGACACATGGGGTGAGGGGGAGGAAAAGGGTGATAGGAAGAAGACATCATAATGGTGATTGAGGGAAGAGGTGAACAATCAAAATGCAGAGTCCAGATGTACAGAGTATTGAGGTTTTGGGTGAGGATGTTGTTGTAGAATGTGTCAGATACTGCCAATGGCTCAAGTGTGATTACGTCAGCACATTCCCATGAGTCTGCTGTCCTTCATAGAAGGGCAACCAGAACACCAAAGCACACACATGGATGTTCACGGAGACATACACACACAAACATGTGGACAAACACACAACTGCACCGACATTCACTGTGACAAAATGACATCACCTGATGAAAATCTGATGTGTGAAACTGCGTGCAACGATTGTGGTGCATACTGAAAAAGACATTTACATGATAGAAAGTGCTCAGCCTTACCTGCTGACAGAGCTGACCTAGTGTGATTCTCTCAACAACTCCACCGTAAACTGCTCCTCTACATTTGTGAATGGAGGGCCAGTGCCCGGCAGAGGGCATGGGGACAAGGGAGGTGAAAGGGTGCTGAGTGGACCTCTCATGGAGTGTAGTTGCTGGATAAATCAGGATCACTGCAACATGTGAAATTGCATTTCACCAGCCATAGGAGCAAATCATGCAGACTGCACATATATTAAAACAAGTCTGTTAACTGATTGTTACCTGTATGTGTCAATTGACACCACCATGTCAATTGACACCACTGTGCATTGCTGCATGTCCAGTACTTCTCTCATGAATCCCATTTGAGGACTAGAGCACGTCTATCAAGGTTGAAAAGAAGCAATACAAATGTCCATCCAGGACATGTGTGATGCTGGAAATGCATCGGAGGGACAGGGCCTCCGTATCCTTGTCATTTACTGCTTTTTATCGTGTGTTCTGTCGTGTCTTCCGCGCAGGAGTTCATATGAGACTCCTGGCGGTGCAGCTCTCTCTCTTTTGGTTTGGTGAACGGACCCGTGGGATACCCTTATAGCACCCATGGGTGGGGGTACAACACTGTGCTCCTAGTGTATGTTTTTGGGCACCTGTGGGTGGCCCGCAGAGCAGGGTATGGGCTGGTGGCAGCTCCATGCTGAATTTGACAGGTGCGTGGAGTATCCTCCATTTTGGGGATACCCCGGCCCTGCCATTGGGATCAGTTGATTCCTGATGGAAAACAAGATGGCCCCTGTGGCCTCTTGCTTTCTATTACCTATTACCTTGTTTTCCCAAAGTCCTGGGAAGCCCTGACTCTGTCCCTTCCCCCTGACTGGCTGTTGGGTGGAAATACCATATATGGTGTTGTTGTGAAGGCCCGGCCAGACTAGCTGGAGCCTTCCCAGTGATGTATGTGGTGAGTACCTCCTGTGGGTGGGACCCGGGTGAATAGAGTGTGTGACGAATATGCATTCTGTGTTGTGGATGTCTAGTATCTGGTGGTTGACACAATGACTGAGACAGCATTGCCCGAAACCGGTATGAATGCAGTTTGGAGTGTTGAATGGCTCGGTACTTGTCCCAATACACATAACTTGTTGTGAGTGTCTGGAGACAAGTGAATGGCCTGAATACCTCGTGTGCCTGATTGGCTGCCTGCCTGCATGAATGCCCTTAGTCGTGATTGGATGCTTGAGTGTGACCCAGCGGAATGAATGGGAGATCAACAGTATATCTGGGGACCTCTCACTGCTAGGAATCGTGTTGAGAAGCTGAAGTCCACTACGAGTAACTGGAGTAACTGAAGCTTGACCTTGAAGCCCCGCTGGACGAGAAGAAGTGCTGTTGCTCTCCTTCACAATCTGAAAGCTGCTGTGCCTTCAAGGACTGACCCAGAGAGGACCTGGTAAGGCGCCCTCTTCCCGAGCTACGAGGGACCATCGTGCACAGCTGATCTTTGCCAAAGCTCCCTGGTAGACAGACCTTCGACAGGCTGCCGACCCGAGACGGCGACTGCCGCGGAATCTCAAAGAGAAGCACCCGGACTGTTGTCCACCACTGTCGATGACCGCCATCGCCGACCAGAGCCGCCATGCTCCCGTTTGCCTAAGAACTTCATTTGATCATCGGACGCTCTTGTCTGCATCGTCGCCCGCTTTATCCCGCTGGAGAAGGCCCGACCATCCACGCGCCGAGGAGCATCCGCCGGTGGGTTTCCCGCCACCTAAAGACCACAGAGATGCCAACGACTCGACACCCTTGCTGGGCCACAGTTCTTCATCATCTCTTTGGGGTACAGAACTATCATCACCGGGGTGCCCCGCACACCTCTTCCTTGCAGGATGCCAACGCTCTGTCGTCGACGAGCATCGCTAGGAACGAAGCTGCCACTTCACAGCTGTAGTTCAACCTGTTCGCCGTCAGACGTTCGACGACCCGTGACTCCTGCCTTAAAGGGAGGGCACTCAAGAAGGGCCGTCGATTCCCCGACACCGAACGCAGAGTTCCTCGACGCCTCTCGACGATCCGTGGCTCCTGCTTTAAAGGGAGTCACTCAAGAAGGATCAGTCGACGCATCTTCGGAGACCTCTACTCCAACAGGTACATTGCGGGGATAAAACCTTAAGCTGTAGGGGTCAGAATTCTGCCTATTGTTTCAACCATCTTACGTTCCTGCCTATCTCTATTGCTGGTGTCCTCGTTATTGATTTATGTGACATTTTAACCATACAGTTAATGCACTTTAATGAGATTCCATAACTTTGGTGGTACCACTTTAGAATTGTATATATTTGACTTCCGAGTACAAAGTGCGTTATTGTGATCATGTACATACCTTTGAATATTAATCATATAAAGACTGTATTATGAGTAATACAGTGTATGGACATTCCTTTGTGGGGGTTCAGGGACTACACTGTACTTCAGAACCAGCCCGCATCACCTCTCAAAAAGCTAGTCCTTGATTGCTCGTCCATTGCTACCTTATAGAGAATCTTGGCTGGGGTCCTCTGTGCCTCTCCTCTACCATATAGAGAGCAGAAGTACAAACACTTCCTACCAGTCTTTACAACATGGTTAACCAAAATAAAGGCGATAGGAGTCTTTATGTGCCACTGCATCTGTATCTGCATGGAGGGAGTACTGCAGAAAATTTAGATCAGCTCTTCGTGCCTTGATGCTGGCCTCCACATCCAGTTGGTGAGAGAGCCTGAGGACCGCATCTCAGCATGCAGCTTCTTCTCTAGGCCGGCGGCCAGTTGCTGCTGATGTCCCTGAGAGGCCTCATACTGTGCTTCATGGTCAGAAGGTGTAGAGATGTCCCCGGCCATGCAATGCATTTCCCCAGAAATATCCTGCTACTTGTCATCATGTCGGATGGCTGCAAGCAACATCTGCTGTTCCCACACTGTCTCTCCAGCATGCAAATGTCCACCACATGTGCATGGCCGACAGCGGTGGGATGTTGGGGTTGTTGCTTGTTGTAGTGGGGTCCCTGTCATTGGCTGCAGTTCTGCAAACCTTAGTTGGACATTAGTCCCCGAATCTTTCCCCAACTCAGGGGGTACAATCTTGCAATTGTAACCACCGTGGGCATGGGGCATGCCACTGAATGGACCTGTGAACCCTGGTGCACCTCTGCAGACTCAAAAGCCCCATCTGACCGCCCATTGAGGGACCCTCCTTTTCCCTCAATAGGTCATGCACACCGGGTTCTGCAATGTCACTTGTAGAGTGAGAAGAGTCTGAAAAGCCAAGAGCATGACTGTTGATTGTCTGCAGCATCTGTGGATGTTCATGGTGTATGACAAAATGGTCTCCACAGGTGGACTGACGTACAACCTCCTCCTCCTCCTCTGCATCTGCTGCATCATCAAATGAACATGGACAGACAACAACATTTTGAGTCAAGTACCTTGACAAACATGCATATGCGCATTACATTGCAAACAGACACAAAACAGCTGGACACACATGCATCACACATTGTGACTTTGCACACTGAGCCGTACATCATGGATATATGATATTATCTGACACACCCAGTAATGTATTTAACAATCCCCACATACAAGCTGTTCATGTCAGACTGGTGATTTTAATATAGAGCTCCATGATCAAAGATTCTCTTGCAATGTGCGCATTCATGACATGCAAAGCAGACAGGTATACTCATTGGTGTCATTCATCCCAAAATCCTTTCCCATGACCATTCTTCAGACAATTCAATAGGAGAGTACATGATTGTCCACCTTTCAATGATGACAAACCATCAGATAATTCAACCTATGTTTTGACTAGTGTTGATCCATGCAATATACAAGTTAAGTACATTCAGCATAATGCCTACAACACACAGCAGTGGTCGGTGGGCACTCCTACCCCAGCAGGCTTCTCACAACACAGTGTGTCAGTACAGGAAGCTTGGAAATGCATCCTGACAAGGTGATCCGAAGGAGCAGGTGACAGAAGAAACATGCAGCTCAGCAGCAACTGCTGTGTTTCAATTTCATATATCGAATGTACTTGATGTACTATGAGAAATTAGTGTGGTAATGGTTTATTGATGTTGAGGAGGTATGTTTTTTGTGTGACACAGAGGTGTGTTTTGGGGGTGATATGTACCTGTCTTGGGGCACATCATGGGGTCTTGCAGTGTGTACATATTTGGTTTGTGTTAACCCTGCATTCAAGTACTGGCACTGATGTGAACCCCAGTAGACAGCGATGTGTACTGTCAAACAAACATGTCCCACGCATGGGAACCACAGAGCCACCTCCCCGAGTGCAGGCCATGTGACAGAAGTGTACACGGAAGCAAACATACATTGGCGATCGATGGTTGACAACTGCAGCCAATTGTACTGTACAACTACACATATATTGTTTGGTCAACCATAACTGTCCACACATATGATGCACACAAATGCCACTTACCAGATGTGTCCTCATAGGCCTCCACCCTTCCCACACCTTGCACCTGCTCACTGCTAATAAGTTCACTGGTAGCCTCTTCAATTTGGGTCAGCTGCTCCTACTCTGCCGGCCTCCCTCCAGTGGCCAGTGCAGAGGCAAGGTTGTCACTCAGCTTCTACTTTGTCCTTCACGTGACATTGTTCATCCACTTTTGAACCTCTTTAGTAGTGTACCTCTGTACACCACAGGCGTTGATGAGTCCTGTTACATGCCGCCAATGTGCCATCCAGTGTGAAGGAGGGAACATTTCATTATGGTGATCCGTCCCACAGTCTACGAGGAGCTGAAGCTCTGCATCAGTGAAGCACTTCTTTCTCGGCAGACCTTTATCCTGTGCCAATTCTTGCTGCTTTGCGGGGCATCCCCTCTTGGACCTACTGGCCCTTGCTGGTGCTTTTTCATCTGTTGGCTCCTGAACCTGTCCTTGTGTAGGTGACAGGTCACCTGTGGGCTGAGGCACACCACCACCTGCTGGGGATTGGGCACATGTGTCCTCACCACATTCTGTCTTCTCCCTTTCGCTTTTGTGGCTTTACCACTCATGGTGCTGGCAAAATGAATGAAATGCACAACAAAATACTACTCACAGCAAATTAAAACAGGGAATAGTCTCTGTGATGTACTATTTATTTGCGTGGTCCAGCAAACCTCCAATGCACCCCAAAAGCCAAAATATGCAGTACCCAATATACAGAGTGCCCCAATAAAAAATATTGCATACGTGATGACCGGAAAGCTTCCAAAAATTAAAAGAAAGCAGTACGCACTATGTATTGGCACCCCAAAACAAAGAAAATGTATACACGATATAACATAGGCCTCAAAATGGACAGAAATACCTCTGTGTATGCACAGAATTAACCCCCAAAAAGAAAAATGCTGTACACGTTACTTGAAGGAAAAGGATTGCATAGCAGCCCTAAATGCATCTCTGTGAAACTCGTCCGTCTTCATACCTTTGCGCCAACCAGTGATGCACATCACACCTCTTAGATATCACTGTCACTACCATGTAGCACGTAGTTCACGTAGGCATGCCGCATGCAGCACGTAGCAGGTGTGTCAATCTGGAAAAAAGTGAATACCCTTCATTTGGATGATAGACGTATCTTGATGGCCGAAGGCCAACCGTCTTATGCACAGAATTATAGAAATACAGACTGCTATGCTTGACCATCAAGCGGCCATTTTAAACATAGCAAGAATCGCCATTTTGCTTGTTAACCATTGCTCATTGCTTTTTGTCTAAACTGCTTTGCAGATTGCAATTCTTTCGAATTCTGCTTACTCTGCTCAACTGTTAACATTGTTGTCTGAATATGAAAGGGCAAGGCCGCGGGACTGAGGAGTTCGTTGAAACTCCTCATGAGCAGCCCAGAAAGGAATGCCCACGCTCCCTCTCTGTAGCCTTGAGGGAGAGCTGCAGGGCATTTAATCATTTTACAGCTGCCAGCCAGTCTCGTACTGTGGTAGAATATGTTAGAATAAAGCAGATAAAGGCTTGAATTATGCTCTTTTTACGGCCCCCCTTCACAAAACCCTTTAGAACGTGTCGGCTCCCAGGAAACGAATAGCACCTCATAGATAGCAAAGCTTGGAATGTGAATCTTCCCCCGTGTGCAGCTTGCTTCCAAGAACAGAAGCACAGTGTTCTGTTCAACAACGACAAGATGCCTCCGCACTTTCTAAATTGCACATTGTTACTAGAATAGACATCGAAAGTGTCATAATTGTCATACTCGTTGGAAATGTCCATCAACATCCCGAATTTAAAGAAACTCAATAAAAGGCGGGTGTTAAACATGTCATAGCTGATTGTATGATATGCATTTTGTATATATGTAACTGATGTACGTAATTCGCACTCTTGCGTCCCTCGAGGTCTAGAGAATACACGTCGCGGGGCGTGAGACCACAGTTGGCCAATTGGGACTATTTTGTTTGCAATAAACCCTAGCATTGGGAATTTTAACCTAGTGTCTGGCGCATCCTTTCGTGTATGGTTATTGCCTTGTTTCCATATTGCGAGGGATCCCTAAGGGCCCCTTTCAAGATGGCCCCCAAACAGGGAAGCTCCCCCACTTGCCCCATCGTATACGTTGTAACGGAGTAAAGGCGGAAGAACGGCGAGGACGGGACGATCGAGCTGGGATCAAGAGGTGTATGGGGCACCCTGTAGTAGTGAGGAGAGATTCCTTCCGCAGATCTGCACACATCCGATCCCTGATTGACGTACTGGGCCAGAGGGCAAAGGAGGCAAGGGTCCCGAAACGAGGCAGAAGGCAGAGAAGCGCAGACACAACGTTGGAAGAGGTTGCGTCAGGACACAGGCGACTTGTTTTATCAGGTGAGTCATTCCCCGATTCAAACAAAACCCTGATTATTGGTAGAGTGTTGATTTTGCAAATTCAAACATCCAGAGTAAGGTTGGTTAACCAAGGGGAAGGTTAAAAACATGCCTGGAGTACTGTCCACTTTAGCGGGGCTTTTCCGCTGCGGTAGACAGTCCTTGGAAAATGGCCAAAGTGCACCGCCTGGGGGAACGCCGGCTTATGACATGTATGCAAAATATGGTGTGGGTGCGATAATATTTTGTGAAATTTGGCATAGGCAAACTAGAAAGCAACAGGACTATCAGTGGCAGATTAATGGTAGCTTTGAGATTGCGAGGATAGATAACCTAGAAAGGGTTTTGATAAGGGGAAAAGCGCGACCCGCAGTTTTTGAGACTGTCAAAGATTGGAGGAGGGAAGCAATGCTCCGACTTAGGAGTAGAGAGAAGCATGCGCGTAGGCACAAATTGAAGCTTGAGGTAGCAGAAGAAAAGGAGGAGGAGGAGTGGACGGCAAGTCTAAGACAGGAAGGGAGACGTGAGCAAATGAACATAGAAGTAATATACCCTCAGCGGGAACTACACATAGCAGACGAATTAATGGAACATTTGTTAACCCATACGGGTCGAACCCAAAACCAGGATCGAAACCAAACACGCCAGTAGTTACTGCACAGGCCCAACCAGTAGCTCTCATACCCCCTCCCGCAGCCCAAGCACTTCCCCTCACGCAAGCATTAACCCGAGCCCCACCCACAGCTCGAGCCCTCCCACAAGCACTGACCACAGACGCGCAATTTCCCAGTACCCAGGAAGGCCCTTCACAGATGCCACCTGTGTCACTTGTCCCATCCGCACCTCCCGCTCCAGAGACAGATTCAGCACCATCCGCCTCTCCCGAAGTCGAAATTGAGACCGGGAAGGCGAGAGGCGGGGCTGAAGGAACAGGATTTGGACGGGTAACTCGCAGCGCGATCAGCAAAGAAAGAAAGGCTGAATTACAGCAAGAGGCAGAAAAGTACATAGAAGGAAATGATGGGACGGCAGCATTGGCCTCATTATATGGGTACCGAAGAAGCAACGAGAGACAGGGGGGAATTTTTGGTGGGAGAATGGAAAAAGTTACTTGGGAATTTACCGCCGCAACGATTGTTAGATTTGAATAAGTTAGCACGCAGTGAGCAAAGAGATGAAGATGTAAGAGAACATGTGTACAAACTCATTGAACTGAAAAATGAAATGGAAGATAGATGTGCTGAAATGTTTGCTACACCTGAATATAGTCATGAGTGTATTAAGAAAGGTAGGAAAGAGGCGTCAAGGTTGTATATGCAAAAATCGTGGCCGACCGTTTTTCCAGGTGGTGCAAAGGTGATAAACAAAGGTTGCAGGCATGGGTGGGGGAAACAATGCGATGGATGACGAACAAAAGAACGTCAGTGAAGGAAGTAAGTGAGATGTGTAATGGGTACCCATTGGAGATGAGAAAAGAAGCAATGCGAACGATGGTAGGGGTGTTACTGCAGCAGGTAATTGGATACAATAGAGGTAGAGGAAATGCACAAGGCAGGGGAAATTTGAATAATATGCACGGGGTATCATTGGGATTAAATCAATGTGCGTACTGTTAAGAGGAAGGACACTGGCGAGCGCAATGCCTGCACCTACAGAATAGAGGTGGGTTTGGCCAGAGAAGGCCTCATAGAGGACATCAGGGGTCAAATGGCCCAAGCAGAAATAGCATGCAGCAGCAGGGATATCCCAATGGAGGTAATCAAAACCAATCCCATGGTCAAAACCAAGCTCAAAAGAACCAGGCATTGAACCAAAGTGTTCCGAACTAAAATCAGGGCGGGCAGGGCCAACAGAGAAATGAGCAGAGTGGAGGACACCGAGGGGGAAATGGGAATATTTTTGATACACAGCCAAACACGTATTATAGCAGCAGCGGTGACTACACATCGGACGATGTATTATTTTCGCAATAGGACAGCCCACGGCAGGGGTTGGAACCAGTGTCTATTCCCATGAATCAGAGAGGACCCTACGTAGAAATAAGAGTCGGGAATAAGGAGCACGGTTTCCTTGTAGATACAGGGGCACAAAAGTGTTCGATAGACCACCACTTGGTTCCGGAGATCCCACTGTCGGGGCAAAAGAATGTTTCTGTAGGGTTCGCAGGTACACCAGTAATTAACTCCGTGTCCGAAGCTGTCCCAATTACAATAGGACCATTTACGGAACAGTGTCCATTACCTCTGACAGAAAATTGTGGGGAGAACTTGCTAGGATTAAATTTGTTGAGAAAATTGGGGGCAGTTATACATTTTACGGCAGATGGGGTATTCCTCACAATTTGGCCACACGATGCACCGGTGACGGAATTTATGTCAGAAGCGATACCAGAAGAGCTAAGTAGAGTACCAACCTGTCTGTGGGCAATGCATGATAACGATGTAGGATGCTTGAAAATAGAGCCAGCAAAAATAACTTTGAAAGAAGGTGTTACACTACCACGAATTCCCCAGTATAAAATTGCTGTTGAAGGTGAGAAGGGATTAAAGAGTATTGTTACTGACCTGGTGAGATTCGGGGTGGTTGATGAAATTGCAGGTAGCACGTGCAACAGCCCGATTCTTCCAGTTTACAAGAAAGGAGGCAATGAAGTACCATATCATTTCATAATTGATCTGCGCGCATTGAACAAAGTGGTAGACCCACAATTCCATTTGGTTCCAGATGTCACAACAATACTGACAATGATACCGGCCACTGCAGAATACTTTAGTGTAGTTGATTTGAAGAACGCATTCTTTAGCATTCCAGTGGATAAAAGCAGTAGATATCTGTTCGCGTTCACTCTAGGAGGTCGATCATTCACATTCACACGCATTCCACAAGGATACACAGAAAGCCCAAGTATTTACAGCAGAGCGCTAAAAGAGCAGCTAGACATGCTAGAATTATCCGAAGGTTGCGTACTCTTGCAGTACATAGATGACTTGTTACTAGCTGCTGACACAAAAGAGATCTGCAAAGAAAGTACTATATTACTATTGACACACCTAGCGACCCATGGTCACAAGGCAAGATGGAAGAAATTCCAGTATAATCAAAAGGAGGTGTCTTAGTTGGGTTACCTACTTTCGAAAGAAGGGAGAAGATTAACACCAGAGCGCATAGAAAGTATTTCTAGTATGCCTATTCCAAAAACTCAAAAAGGAGTGAGAGCTGTAATAGGCATGGCCTCTTATTGTCGACAGTGGATCAGTAAGTTTGCGTTGATTGTGAAGCCGATGATAAAATTAACTAAAAAGGATGCAGTGATGCCTTTACAGTGGGATGAGGAATGTCATAAAGCGTTTGAGCAATTGAAAGCTGCATTGTGTGCTGCACCAGTTTCAGGCACTCCTAACTATAAAAAGATCTTTAGACTATTTGTGAGCGAGAGTGAAGCATGTGCATTGGCGGTTTTGACACAGGAAGAAGGTGGAAGAAATAGGCCGTGCGGCTATTATTCTTCCGCGCTGGACCCTGTAGCGCGCACTACCACGATGTTTGCGATCTGTTGCAGCGGCTGCTGCGTCAGTGAAACAAACGGAAGGAATGGTATTGGGGCATACTTTAATTCTGATGGTGCCACATGCTATAGACGTTCTGTTAAATAGAAGACAGACGCAACACCTCACCTCTGCCAGAATAACAAGATATGAGCTCATCTTGTTTGCACCCCACATCCAAATTATGAGGTGCAGCGCATTGAATCCTGCAGAATTAATGCCACTGCCCATAGCAGAAATTGGTGATGACGAATCACCACCCCATGATTGTTTAATGGTCAATGAAGAAGAAACAAAGGGAAGAGTTGACTTGAGCGACATCCCACAGAAAGTGCCAGATGGGGAGTTGTTTTGTGATGGCTCTTGTTTCAAATTACCAGATGGCACGTCAACTGCCGCGTATGCTATCACTACTCTAGAAAGGGTTGTGGAAAGTAAAAGAATCCCATATAATTCAGCACAAGCCGCAGAAATTATAGCCTTGACTAGAGCTTGTGAACTCTCTGAGAATTTGAACGTGAATATTTATACTGACAGCCAGTACGCCTTTGGCGTGGTTCATAACTTAGGCCGACTCTGGGCTGAGAGGGGCTTCTTGACATCACATGGGGCCAGGATTTAGCATGGCCCTTTGATTGTAAGATTGTTGTCTGCTCTTACGTTTCCAAAGCGCCTAGCGATAGTAAAATGCGAGGCGCATAAAAAAGTAACATGTAAAGTGGGAGAGGCAAACGCATTTGCAGACAGGATTGCAAAACAAACAGCCACTGATTTGAGTACTAGAATGATGACAGTACAAACAGAGGAAGTACCTTGTATGATAGAGAATGGAGTTGCCACAGTCAAAGAAATGCAGGCTGAGGCCACGACCAAAGAGATTCAGGGGTGGGCTGAGGGCTCTGCTGAGTTAGATTTGGAAGGATGTTGGGTGCACAAAGAGACTAAGAACTGGATGTTGCCAAATTATTACATAACCGCAATGGTTACAATGGCGCATAGCCCTACCCACACTTGCATGAAGAAGATGGTACAGCATTTATCCACTGTATGGAAAAATGAGCACATAAAAAAGAATGCAGAAAATCTAGTGCAGAATTGTATTACGTGCCTGCAACACAATGTAGGGAAGGGAACCGTGACTCCAGTAGATAGTTTTGGCCAACCCTCTATGCCATTCGAGGTGATCCATTTTGATTTCATAGAAATGGAAAGGTGCCAGAACTACAAATATGTGTTAGTGGTGATTTGTGCATTTAGCAAGTGGGTGGAGGCATATCCTTTAAAAGCCTGTACTGCCATGTCAACGGAAAAAGTAATGTTGAAGGAGTATTTCTCCCGGTTCGGGCTGCCCCGTGTCCTGTGGTCAGATAACAGCCCACGCTTTGTGGGCGCAGTAATACTACAGATCTGTGCAGGTCTACAGATAGAGAAACGATTCCACAGTTCCAGGCATCCCAGTTCTGCCGGGCTTGTTGAGAGACATAACGGTATCTTAAAGTCAAAGATAGCTAAAATCTGTGCTGGGAGCAAGTTGAGTTGGGTGGATGCATTACCCCTAGCGCTATTGTGCATGCGCACGTCTGTGCAGGCTAAAACTGGGCTCTCCCCCTATGAAATTATAATGGGGAGACCGGCAAATGTATGGTGCGCACCGCAGCCCAAAAGATTATGTGAGGTTGAGCATCCTGTGTTAAGCACGTACTGTGGCCTTTTAATGCAGAAGTTGTGTTTGATTCATCAGCAGGTGCAGGAGGCGTTACCAGTGTAATACACCAGACCGGGGCACGCGCTGGAGCCTGGAAGCTGGGTCCTGATTAAAAACTTTCAACGGAAGACGTCATTAGCACCCAGGTGGCGCGGCCCCTACCAAGTACTTTTGGCAACACAGACGGCCATTCGAGTGGACGGTCGCAAGGCATGGATCCATGCAACACATGCCAAAAGATTCCCAGGACTGCTGACAACTTCCGACAACCAGAGAAAGGAAACAGTCTCGGAAACGAATGAAACTGTTGCCAGTCCACTGCCACAGCATCAGCCTGAGCGAGAAGTGAAACTTGAAACAAAGCCTAAGCGAGAAATGAAACTCGAAACAGAGCCTGAGGAGGCTGCCAGAAAGGGGAAAGGGCGAAAAGTGCCCCAACGTTGCCCAGCAGAAACAACATTACTGCCGAGCCTCACAAACTCTGCTTTGCAAACACCAGCAGAAACAACGCGTGTACCCCTTTGGCGCCCACCAGCTTCTGCAAACGCACCAGAGCCAAAGAAAGAAACTACATCATTGCCACGGCGCTCATCGCTACCCATCATTGCGCCGCAGGCTGACACTGAGCCTGATACTGGAAGTGCAATGGCACTATTCACGGATCATACAATAGCAGGAGTGAAACAGTATAATTTGCGGCCTCGACAGGCAAAGTGATCCACAGATATGTGGTGCTTTTCTTTTGCCTTTGGTTCCACTCACGGACGGAGTAGGAACCATGGGCGTAGAGGAGAGAAGTGTGAGAGTTGTGCAAATCGGACAATTCAAGACTCACAGCTCCTCGGTGCGCTTATAATAAAGTACATGTATCAGGAGCCAGAGCAGGACAAGCTGGACGCACATAAGTACTAAGGCTGATAGAGTACATGTGTCCTAAGCCAGAGCGGGACAAGCTGGATGCACATAGTACTCTGTCAATAAAGAACTGTTCAGGAATCATCTGAGCAGTGGGAGAAAGAGCAACTAATCTTGCTCGGAGTGGATAAGTGATCTAGGCTGTGAAAGGGCTGGCAGAATTGAACTGTGACATTTTCATTGAACTTTTGGCATCATGAACGAGAGACATTTGCGACGAACTTTGCCAGCAAGAAGAAGGACGATGAAGAACAAATCAAGACCGGTTTCAGCCTCCTCCTGCACCCCTGCTGAAAAGATGATAGTTTTAGAGAGTGTAAATTTAGGGAAAAAGCACAGTAAAAGGTATAAGGTACTGATTTGGACATTGGTCCTGTGTTCTCTAAGTATGGTAGTGCCAACAATAATAGCTATTACACTATGGTTCCTGGAGTCCGCGCACCCATTAGAAACACTTATGCTAAAAGCATCTACTGAAAGCCCGGTTCATATAATCACTGGTACTTTGTCCCCAATGGAAGAAAGACATAGAGAAGGATATGACAACAATACATTGTTGCTCATCATGAACATGACCCATGCGATTTTAAAGAAAAAAGATTGCTGGGTTTGTGCCCATTTACCACAGCACGGTGGGAAAGGGATAGGCTGGTATGTACAACCGTTACAATTGGTTTATTCATGTGAAGGATCGTTGAGTGCAATGTTCTTTGGGAAATGGAACAAGAGTAATACGGGTCAGCTAGATGAGATCATATGAATGAATTTGAGGAAGTGATCATGAGACCTGTGGGTTGTTCCATATTCCACAAAGCTCGCGTGTTTTCACCAGATCCCATGAGGGAAAATACACGAAAGACAACAAGACTAGATAGATTATACAGGCAGAATAGACTGACCCCGCCAGCAGAAGAAACATCAGTAATGACATTTCGAATGAGGGATGAATGGAATAAAGATGCTGTGCCCCCTGCCTATACAGTGGATTACAACCCCAAAACTGCTCCCCTATGTTTAAAGAAAAAAGGTTCCTATAAAGTAGGAACTTTTAGCAGCTGCCTGAACACAGTGGTTTTAAAGCACGAAATAGAACCCGTGTACGTAGGGGACCCTGTTTACTTTATATGTGGGGAGAAAGCATATCCATGGTTACCTAGGAACTGGGGAGGTACGTGTTACTTGGGTCTACTATTCCCAGGAGTGTTCCTCTTAGAAACTGCAGGAGTAGCCAGGCGGTTAAGAGGTAGAACCCGAAGGAGTAGCGAGGACGGAATGATAGCATTAGATGCAGCCAAATCTTGTATACCATTCTTGGCCCAAATAGAAAACTCCTATAACATAAGGAAACTATCCAGGATACTAAAAAATACAATAGATACAACAATGGATATCTTATACAACATGACGTTGGAAGAAAAAGGAATTAGGCTAATGGCACTACAAAACAGAATGGCTCTTGACATAATATTAGCTGATCGTGGGGGAGTTTGCAAACTCGTAAAAACTGCATGCTGTGTGTTCATAGATGACTACGCCCCTACCATATTCAGAGCCATCAGGAAACTACATGTCCTTAGTTCCACACTCTCTACTGAAGAAGGGGGTTGGGGGATAGGATCCTGGTTTTGGGGACTATTGCTTTCCTGGGGATGGAAGCTAATTTCGATACTAGTGGTGGTACTTGGTATATTCATAACATGTTGCCTACCAATAGTTTGCACTGAGATAACTGAGGGATGTACTAAGGGATGTATGCACATGGTGTCGAGAGGAAAACAAACGCATGGCCGAAATAACAGAGACACTGATGAAACAAAAACAGTAAAACAATTCATGGCTATAGACATTTATGATGAAGATGATGCTTATGATAGCATGAAAGGTTTAGACATAGATACCCCAAACTTATCCTCATCAGAGGAGGATACAATGAATGAATACGACGTTTGGCATACGGCCAAAAGAAGGGTTTGTCAATCTGGAAAAGTGAATACCCTTCATTTGGATGATAGACGTATCTTGATGGCCGAAGGCCAACCGTCTTATGCACAGAATTATAGAAATACAGACTGCTATGCTTGACCAACAAGCAGCCATTTTAAAAGTAGCAAGAATCGCCATTTTGATTGTTAACCATTGCTCATTGCTTTTTGTCTAAACTGCTTTGCAGCTTGCAATTCTTAAGAATTCTGCTTACTCTGCTCAACTTTTAACATTGTTGTCTGAATATGAAAGGGCAAGGCCGCGGGACTGAGGAGTTTGTTGAAACTCCTCATGAGCAGCCCAGAAAGGAATGCTCACGCTCCCTCTCTGTAGCCTTGAGGGAGAGCTGCAGGGCATTTAATCATTTTACAGCTGCCAGCTAGTCTCGTACTGTGGTAGAATATGTTAGAATAAAGCAGCTAAAGGCTTTAATTATGCTCTTCTTATGGCCCCCCTTCACAAAACCCTTTAGAGCGTGTCGGCTCCCAGGACACGAATAGCACCTCATAGATAGAAAAGCTTGGAATGTGACTCTTCCCCCGTGTGCAGCTTGCTTCCAAGAACAGAAGCACCGTGTTCTGTTCAACAACTAGAAGATGCCTCCGCACTTTGTAAATTGCACATTGTTACTAGAAAAGACATCGAAAGTGTCATAATTGTCATACTCGTCGGAAATGTCCATCACCATCCCGAGTTCAAAGAAACTCAATAAAAGGCGGGTGTTAAACATGTCATAGCTGATTGTATGATATGCATTTTGTATATATGTAACTGATGTATGTAATTCGCTCTCTTGCGTCCCTCGAGGTCTAGAGAATACACGTTGCGGGGCGTGAGACCACAGTTGGCCAATTGGGACTATTTTGCTTGCAATATACCCTAGCATTGGGAATTTGAACCTTGTGTCTGGCGCATCCTTTCGTGTATGGTTATTGCTTTATTTCCATATCGCGAGGGACCCCTAAGGGCCCCTTTCAGGTGACTTACATGCTAAGGGCCTTTACTCTGTATTCAGCTGCCTCAGATGCAACACACCACAACACCCCTTCTCCTGACTCCAGCGCCATTACATTTGCCTCCGCTTGCTATGTTGTGCCTCCCACCTTGCCATCTTCTGCTGCCTGCCGAGAGTCAGTGCCTGCTCCCACCTGTACTGCGTTGCTGAGCCTACTAACCCACCATTGCCCCTGCTCCTGTGCCTGGCCTGTCAGACCCTGTTACCACCTCTTCTGAAGTCTTGGACTCATACCTCTCCATTCCACCACACCTGATCCACATCCCATTTACAGGACCCAGTTAGCCTATCCATACTTGCCTCTGGATTTGCCATGCCTGGTCCATCCTCTTCACTACCAAGTGCAACCCCACAGCAACAATGCAGAGGGCTCCCGAATTCACATGCAACAAAGTTGGTATCCTGGTTGATGGGTCCAGGAGAATTATGATGCCCTCTTCAACCCAGTTACAGATCTGGGAAAGAAACAATGGAAACAGATCTGGGTGCACATCATGAATGCCATCAATGTGGACGGGTGACAGATAATTGGCCAAAGACAGTGAGGATTTGATGGGAGGACCTGAAGTCCCACAGCCATGCCAAGGTTGAAGCAACCCTCAATGCAGGTGCCACTGGGGAGGTGCACCAGGCAAGCTGCTTCAAGTTTTCATCTGCCAATGTGCGGGTCCGTGTGAGGTTCTGCCCAGAGCTCCATACCCAGATTGGTGAGTGGCAACAACATCTGCCAGCTGCTGGTTATTAGCCATGTGGTGCACAGCTCTACTGTGCCTGTGTGTTGTGCATGGGCATGCATAATTACAGGTACTCCCTTCTGTATGAAGCATATACATTGCAGTGATTCACAGCATTCTCCTGTGAATGCTTTCCGTGTGTGATGTCAGACATCTCTTGATTGTACATGCGCTGATATGTGCACTGTGGTTTCTTGGTGACTTGGGCCATTCGTCATGCACATGCAATGTCAGTTGATGGTGACACATACTTGGACAGTATGGAGGCCATATTACGATGCTGTGGCCATGTGAGGGGCCTGCATGCAGAACACCTATATGTGGTACATTTTCAAGTGAACCCATGCACACTCAGCATCTGGAGGTGTCACATGTGTATGTGCGTCAGTGACTGTGCATTGACCTCTCAGGGATGGGGATGTGATCTGCCACTTCACTGCATGTGACATCTGAGTCGACCTGTGGTCATGCCATATGTAAGTGCTGGGTTCAACAGCATACAGGCATACACCTCTGAAATTTGTGCATATATGTGCTGCATGCGTATGCAGGTTGTCTGTCAGTGAGGTGTGTTGCTTCATTTCATAGGGTGGACAGATGTAAATGTAGTGTTTGCATGTCCATGCTGTACATAGTACAATATTGAGTGTCTTGTGGGATCCATCATACAACTGGATTTGTTGCCACCAATGTGTCCCCAGCTGTACCCTAGACCATCCATGCTTCCATGCATTCTGGGGTTGGCCACCCTACCAAGTGACACCCTGTACACCCCTTTGCCCAGACTCTGGGGCAATGCAGCAGATTATGTTTGGGTCATTTTGGCTATTGCGCCATTCCATGTTTCTTGCAATGTGATTGTGGACCACTCTCTATGTGCTGTGTTGACATGTGAATGTGTCATGAATGTGACTCATCACTGACACTACACTTGTGTTTCAGTTTTCAAGGAATTTGCATGGGTATATGTGTGTGTGTGTGTGAGTGTGTGTGTTTGTGTGTGTGTGGCTGTTGCTGGTTGATCCATGGTGACTTCATGTGTTAAAGTATATTTCACATAATACCGCCTGATAACAAACATTGGCCTAAGTGCATTCGTATCACACTGAAAATCACATTTATATTAACCTGAATAAGACTGAATACGCCACCATTTTAGAATCATCCATCACTTTGTTTAACTCCTGTTTTTGCATCATGTTAAACTTTGTGTTTTCAGCTGCAGCAGGGAAAATTAACTTTGCACTGTGTCAATGCAGAAACACATGTTGTGGCTCCTGAGAGTGGGTTGTTTGTCCTGAACTAAGAAACCTTGGAGCTAAACTAGAGTTGAACTGAACAGTAATTTAGATGTTGTCTGTGCCAATAGCATCATCCTCGTGCAAACAGTGAACAGAATGGTGAATGCAGAAATCTTTGTGATTCTTCTTTGAAACTGGACTTACTTTAAGATTGAAAACAAATGTTACCATTGTGCTATGTGTGCAGAAAAACATGTCTAGTGTTTGAGGAAAACATTGATTCTGTATTATTTATGTGAACTGGCTGCGATCCCTTAATTATTATGTAACTCAAAGATGGGCTGGACGATGTAACCGGGATTGAGGCTAAGTGTTTATAAACACATGACTTTGTAATTTCCAGCACTCTCCCCCCTCACGGTGTCTGCTGGTACACACTGCGAGGCGCTGAGATCAAGATAGCTATCTGTCCAATACACCCGTACATGTACTTTTGAACTTGTGACTGGCGTATTTCATCTTTGGTGGTACTAAGCCTCGATATTCATTTGGTCCTTCACATGTTATTGTTTATGTTATGTAAGCCATCAGTGGAGTAACTTTGCTGAAAATGTTGGGGGGGGGACATGACATCTGAAGAAAAGGTGCCCCAGCCAAATGAATGGGGACAAAATAGTGTGCCATGAAAGTTGTGTGGGACAAACACCCATGCCCCCCCTATAATTACACCCATGTATGCCATACATGCTTTGACATTGTTGACTGATGTCAATTTTTTCTTTGTCTGCTTTCCCACAGTTGCTGCAGCTGGCAAAGAGGGAGAACGCATTGCTGTGGAGTAAGGATACAGGAACCAGGCCTCCAGACCAATGTGCAGACCCCAACCACGCCCCCGTGATACCTCCCCTTCGGAGCGTAATGTGGCAGAGGGAGTGCCTAGATCATCAGGTGTGGCTGCTGGGGATAGTTCCTGGAGGTGAAGGAGGCAGGGAACACCACAGCAGTGGTGGGACAGTGTGTTGCCACACAGGGGCATCCATGGGGAAAGACACCCTGGAGTCATCCAGTTTGATGGGCGTGGATTTACAGGCTACTTGCAGTCAGCTTGTATTTGATCACAATGAGCGGTGCCTCTTCACAGCCATGATGGTCCTGTGAATTGTGACTTCAATGTGTGTGTCACATTGATGCTGTGATGTTTGCTACGGGAGGGGTGTGCATGTGCCTGACATGTTAGAGTGTGGCCATCAGAAAGCTTGAGGGTGAACTGGATGATTTTCAGATGTCATTCTGTGTGCAGACGCACTTCTTGTTTGGCCTCAGTTTGTTGCTGTTGTTGGAGTCAAGGCTTCAGTTGTTTATGTTATGGTATACATTCGGGTATGGTTGTGGTGATGTGTGGATGTTGCATGATGGTTTTTGTAGTCTCTCATGGAGTGCCACGTGTTCATGTGTACTGCCACATGTTACACATGCTTTTGTTGAGTGTTGTATCTGGTGTCATCTCTATTGCCTCTGCACATTTGCTACTGGAGGAGAGGTTTATTGTGCATTGCATTCACTTCAGGTCTACTGTTGTGTAGGTGTTCCCTTGGCACTTGCTTATGATTGTGTATGTTCACACAATTCATTCATTATTGTGTGTATTTGGCAATGTGGGTTTTGTGGTGAAAGTGGCCTCACTGTCGAAGGATGTTAGGAAAGATTTCTCTTTACTGCACCTTTCCTTCCATTTTTATGAACCCCCAAAACCTTTTGCTTTTATTTTTGATCTTGACCTGTACTTTTTACAATGCAGTGAAGCCTTAAGCTTCACTACACTGTATGATGCTCATTTGTATGGTGAAACTGGCATGTCCTTCCGGCTGTCAGTACTGGGAAACATTGTGTCCCTTAGTCTTTGGACTTTGTTATTACTTTTAGTAACTTGTTATCACTTGTAGTAACTTTTATCAATGTGCATTGCATCTTACAATGCAGTATAGTGGGGTACACTTTTATTTGCCCTAGATTAACACTCAAAATGATTTTTGGTTACTCAAGGGGCCAGATTACAGACATTTTGCACTGGTGCAAGTGCAAAGTTTGCACGGTATTAGCACTGGGGCAAAGTTTGCCCTATTTTTAAAAACACTGGGACACTTTAGAAAACCATTGCACCTAGACAATTGCAGTTTGGCATTTTAAAAGGGAGTTAGATTGGTTACAGAATGATGAAACAGATGGTGGTAGATTGGACGCTCTGTATATGCAGGAACAGTTTCTTCCGTCTTGTAAATCAATGAGTGAAGAGACGTGAATTTGCACAAGGGATGCGCTTAGATGGATTTCAGATGTTTCGATATCTCCCATTGAAGTTTAGTCAGTATACTCCAGAAATGCAAAAGAAAGTGTCACAGCTAATGGTAGAGTATCTGCAAGATGAGTGTATGAAGAAAAAGATTTGTTGTCCCACAGATTTGATGATTATTTATAGGAGAGCATTTTCACCTGACACTGCTTTGACTACTTTATCGCTCGATATAGCTCTATTGCTTAACAAGCGTTCGGAGTTGCCTACTTCTCAATTGCCAATGAGGGAGGTTCCCCTGACATTTGTTCCTAAAGTAGAGATTCCAGCGAATGTCGCGACAGGCACAGCAGCTACCACTATTGAAGCTCATTATGTTTCACAATTTGTTCATGTCCCGTTCTCTAGACAGCGAGTGAATACTATCAGACAGTCGATGCCAGATATTAGGACAAATCCAACCGGGTTTTATAAATAAATAGAATCTGTCTTGCATTTGTCAGTTTTCACTCTTGGTGATATAGATTTGTTGTTCCCTGTGATCCTACCTGATTATTTATGGAAACAGATTAGAACTGTAGATGATCAAGCAGGGCTGGGTGACACATGGGTCAACTTGGTACAGATAGACAGAGAAAGGAAAGCTAGTGAGAGACTACCACATGTGATACTGACATTACCAGACAGAATAGTAACTAAATTAAAGACTCTAGTTCCAGACAGAAGGATACTTACTGCTTGCACCCAGGCGGTTCGAACCAATATTTTTGAATTTTATTGGTCAGGATTTAAGTACTGAGTCACGGAACAGGTTATTTGTGGACAAATTTGTGAGTGGATTGTTGCCTGATATCCAATCACAAATGATGATTTACGAAAGCGCCTGGCAAGCTAAATCACAGTCCGAAGTATTGCATAAGGCTCAGTTATACGATAATTGAGTCAATAATGAAAAAGTGAGAAGTTGCTTATTAAATCCGGCCGAACTATTGCCTCTTCCGCAAGACATTGCTTGCAGTGACAAGATGTCACATGACTGCCTCTATACCACATAGCAAGAAACCAAAGGCAGAATCGATTTAAATGACACACCATTGAAAAATCCACTGGGGAGCTGTTTTGCGATGGCTCTTGCTTCAAACTTCCAGATGGTACATCCACTGCTGCTTATGCCATCACTACATTAAACAGTATTGTGGAAACCAAAAGAATTTTGCATAACTCTGCGCATGCTGCAGAGATTATCGGATTGACTCGAGCTTGTGAACTTTTAGAACAGCTTAGTGTATATATATTTACAGATAGACAGTATGCCTTTGGGGCGGTTCACAACTTCGGTAGATTATGGGCAGAGAGACGTTTTTTTGACCTCACATGTAACCAAGATTCAACATAACATGACACTTTGATAGTTTGGCTACTCTCAGCACTTGTGGTTCCTACTCAACTAGCAATAATGTATTGTGCCGCACACCAGTAAAAGTAACAGATGATGTGGGGAGAGGAAACGCTTTTGCTGACAGGGTAGCCAAACAGACTCCAACCAATTTGTTTTCTGAATTGTATGAAACAAAAGAAGCCACTAATAGTTGTGTAATAGATGAAGGAATTGTTTCTATAAAAAACATTCAAGCTGATGCCACTTTAGAAGATCGTGAGCAATGAGATGAGGGTTTAGCAAGCTTAGATGATGAAGGGTGTTGGGTAGACACGGACAAGAAAAGATGGATGCTACCCGATGCTTATGTCACCGCTATGGTTACGATGGCTCATGGTCCAACCCATATATGCGCTAGAAGAATTTGTGAACTTCAAGAAGCTGTCTGGGTAAATGTAAACATCTCAAAGACTGCTGAGCATTTGGTCCAAAATTGCATGGTATGCTTACAGCATAATGTGGGAAAGGGTACATCGACACCGAGGGGTAGTTTTGGTCCCCTTCTGTGCCCTTTGAGGTAATACATTTCGACTTCATCGAAAGGGAGCGCTGTCAGAATTTCAAATTAATCTGAGCTGGTGGGAGGCCTGCAGGTGGGACTGAGCTCCCTGGTCGCCAGTGTTCCCCAGACTCCTGGAGCAGGTCGTCTGCTGCAGTCACTCCTTACAGCCCATTGGCCAGAGTGGATGTAGGTGAGCAGCCATGCTACCTACCTAGGCCCACCTTATTTAGGAATTATGGGATACTGAATACATGTGAAGGCACTGGGGCTAAAATGATTTGGGATGGGGTCCTGTCTCCACCTCTCACCACCTTAGGAGCACAAGCTCCCCAGCGATGCGGCAGGCTGCAGGAGCAACCTCCCCCCCTTGCATTGAATCCAAGATGCAGAGGTAGGCCACGAGCATATTACCAGCTGCTGCATGCCCCTCATGCAAAATCTCGATCTTCTACCCAAAAATCCTGAAACCGGCATGAGAAGCCGTTCCTTGCACATCTATCGTGCCATCTAGATTCGTTTTTACTCAGATGCCAATATTGCAGGAAAAGTACTACTGCCACCATTGGAACACAGGAGGTGCTCCAAATTCCAAGATGGCCGCCGCCACCAAGGCACCTTGTCCTCTCCTTGGTCTGCCTCCCCTTAGCTCGTAGCCTCGAGCTGATTGGCCAGGTATCTTTCAAACCTGCCACGATTCGCCGGCAGGCGAGAAAGCTGGCCCATGAGGTAAGGCTTGTGAGAGAAGGCTCTGACTGAGCTGACCAAGCGCTACCGGTGCCAGGCGACGCCTCTATGCCCAAATCGCCACTACTCATCTCGTCTCCAGTGCCCTGCCTGATTTTCTTCTGCCTGTCTACCTGTAACGCAAGGTAATCCTGCAACGTGCACCACCGCTAATGTACTTTGACTTTGACACAGCGCTTTGCTTTGTGTCTTCATTGCATGCCACAGCCTGTTACCAACATGCTATACCTGTATAAATTCCACTGCACTGACCCCAAAATGTTCTACCCACTTTTATGCAAACTTCCGATAACTGTATAGCCCTATCCTGCTGCGTCTCATATCTCGAAACAGAGTCTGTCTGCCTACACCGGTACTAGACTAGCGCAGCTGCATTGCCTATACTCGCTGTGCCTACAATTGTAATAGTGACTGTTTTTGCCCTCACCTGCTGCTAGCTTAACTGCATTGCCAAAATTCGTTGTGCCGTATACTTGAAATTGTGATTGCTTGCCGACACGTGGTAATTGACTAGCACATTTGCATTGCTTACATCAGCGTGCCCCCTAATTGAAATTGAGATTGTATGCCTACACTTGGTACCAGACTAGCGCCTTAGTATATCTATTTAGCCCTTTCCTGCCGCGCCTCACAATTTGAAATCGAGACTGTCTGCCCAGACCCGGCATTGGACTAGCGCTTCTGCACTGCTTAACCCATTGGGCCTCATAATTGATATTGAGATTGTTTTACCTACATTTGTTACTAGACTAGCGCACCTGCATCACAAAATTCGCTGTGCCTTAATTGAAATTGAGACTGTTTGCCCACACCTATTGCTAGCGCATTTGCATTGCCTATATTCATGTGCATCATAACTGAAATTGAGACTATCTGCCTACACTTGTTGCTTGACTAGCGCACCTGCATCTCCTAAACTCGCTGTGCCTTCATTGAAATTGAAACTGTTTGGCCTCACTTATTGCTAGCGCATTTGCATTGCCTATATTCATGTGCCTCTTATTTGAAATTGAGACTGTCTGCCTACACTTGTTGCTTGACTAGTGCTCCCGCCATTTGCGCATTTGCACTGTGCCCACCTCCTATCCAACTGTGGTAATGTCTCCACGCCTGTCCACCTTAAGGTCTTTCCTTCCATTATTACAAGTACCATTTTTAGTGTGGGTATCCACCTGGACGTTCTACCTCTCATCAACATACCTAGCTGCATCTAGCACCTTGCATAAAACATCTATGGCCCCCACCTACGGACCTACTGACATGTATCCAAATACTGTACCTCAAAACCACAACATCTATCTTAATGCCCCGGCACTATGGCTAGACCATTTTGCCAAAAAACCTACACCGAACCAACCTTGTCCCACCGCCCTAAGAAACATAAGATTAGGCTCTAGACTTTCGGGCAAGAAGGGTCACCCTATGTACCCGAGCTTACATTCAAAAACCCCGATGCTTAGCCCACACCCTTCTACACCTACCCCTCCTACGCTCCATTGCCTTCAGACTAACCTTGCTTCAATCAGCAACATTGGCCTGATTAAGGCTGCCCTGATGAACGCATGGTCCATTGCTGCCCACACTCTTGACATTGCTGATCTTATCAAGACTCAGGAACTTGACCTCATCGCCATCTCTGAGACCTGGCTACCCGCCGCTTCCGGCCCTGCACTCTCCCTGGCTATGCCCCCTGATTATTCCATCATCAGATGCGACCGTACCTCGAGAGGCGGCGGAACTGCATTTATCTTCAGAAACGCTCTAGGACTTAGATCCATCCCGAGCATTAAAGTGGATTCTGCAGAGCTACTCTCTGTCAAACTCCAACTTTCAGCCAACCAAACAGTTACCATCCATCTAATATACAGACCCCCTTGTCCTCCTTCAACCTTCATAGATGACATCTCCACTATAGTACTTGATAAAGCAAAAGCTAACTCACAAACTATCATTCTCGGTGACCTTAATCTAGGCCACCAAGACCCCAATGATTCCACAGCCCTCGACCTCGCCAACACCCTAACAGATCTTGGATTATCACACCACATACAGGAACCCACCCACATCAAAGGGCGCTCCCGTGACTGGCTCAGTGACACCAACTGCAATATCCGCGTACTTTCGAACGCCCCTTGCATTTGGTCGGATCACCATATTATCACCTTCAGTATTGATTCAGCCTCCTTACCCTCGCCTCCTGTCGCCCCTGCCACACTTACCAGAAATAAAAAGAACATAACCACAGAAAAACCACTTCCCCTTATTCTTCCCACCCTTAACATGGCTCCTGACTCGTGCTCGGACCCTACCATCCTCTCCGACATGTACAACCAGTCAGTGCTAGCAGCCATCGACTCCGTTGCCCCACTTAAACTCAGGAGACCTAAACAATGTGCGCACCTTAACTCATGGTTCACTCCCCAGCTCAGAGTGTTACGCAAAGAGAAACGTATGGCAGAGTCACGCTGGAAAAGCCACCCTTCTGACACCCACAAGGACAGCCTTCTGCTTGCCACTCTTAACTATAAAGATGCCTTACTCCAGGCAAAAAAAGATTCCTACAACACCCGTATTGTGTCAGCCAAGTCTAACACCAAGGAACTTTTCAAAATACTTAAGGAACCTGAGACACCTGCAGCCCCCCCTGACTCCTGTACTAAAGACAGCACCTGGTGCACCAATATTCAGACAGCACTCCTGGGTAAAATTGCCACCCTCCAAACTAAAATTAGAGAAAAACAAAACGCTCTACAGTCTGACCAACCGCGGACCATACATGTACTTAATACTCACCAAGCCAATCCCGATCATAAACCCTTCTCCTTCTCCTGGCTGACCACCCTTGAAGTAGAAGGAATCATAAACAACCTCAAACCATCCAATTGCCAAGGCGACCCATGCCCGGCACCCATCATCAAAGAAGCATCTCATGACTTAGCCTCTTTCATCACAGCATTCATAAATGCCTCTTTTAAGACGGGTATAGTCCCAGATAACCTAAAGGATGCGTGGGTTATACCACTTCTCAAAAAACCCTCCCTTGACCCCAACATCCCAACCAATTTTAGACCAATCACCACGGTCCCGTTCCTGCTTAAGATCTTGGATCGTGCAGCCTACCTGCAGATTCAAGATTACCTCGAATCCAACAATCTTCTAGGGTTAAGACAATCTGGATTCCGTCCTAAACATGGCACGGAATCAGCCCTGATTGATCTAAAAACGCAGATGGACACACTAAAGGACAATGGGAAGTTAGCCCTACTCCTTCTCCTTGACCTCTCTGCGGCCTTCGATTTGGTCAACCACCAAATGCTATGCCAACATCTTAAATCTGCAGCCCACTTCTCTGACTCTGCTAATGCTAATGCTTGGATCCACTCATTCCTGAGTAACAGATCCATGAGGGTCTTCTCACCTACAGCATCGGCAGACCCCTCCCCCATTCATTGTGGCGTTCCTCAAGGCTCTTGTGTGTCCCCTATGTTGTACAACGTATTTACCAAGCCACTCTTTGATGTGCTTGACTATCTGGGTGTATCCTACACCAACTACGCGGACGACACCCAGATACTCATTCCTATCACAGGTGACTACACAGCCAACACTAAAGCCCTGAATGATGTCTACCTGGTCATCCAGGTCTGGATGGCACATCATGAACTTTGTCTTAACGACGATAAGACCGAGCTCTTATTACTAGGATCAAGCCACCGCCTTAACAAATTAGATCAAATCTACAAGTCTTTCACCATAGACGGCAATGTTATCAAGGTTTCCAAAGACACGAAACCTTAGGCGTCTATCTCGACTCCACGCTTTCCTTGAACAGACAAACAAATGCAGTAAGGGCTGCCTCAGCTTACACCTGTAAGCTCATCACCGCCTGTAGACCATTTCTAAACACCATCAACTGCATCACCCTCGCTAGAACACTCATTATGGCCAAAATCGACTATTGTAGTGCTCTCTACCTAGGGACTAGTCAATCCAACCTCAATAAATTACAAACTGTACAAAATAATGCCATTAGGTCAGCCTTAAACATCCCGAGACGATCTCATATCTCCACCGTCAGATCTGATTTACGATGGCTCCCGGTAAAACAAAGAATTGCCTTGAAAACACTAGCCTTAACCCACAAATGTCTGAATAACAACGCCCCACCCTACCTCTCCGCCCGCCTTACACTTCACTCCTCCACTCAACCTACTAGATCAGCACAAACTCATAGCCTAATCTTTCCCAGATTTAAGCTCCAAAAAGCGGGTGGCGTAAGTTTCCCTGTCCTTGCCTCCAAACTGTGGAACACGTTGCCTACCCCTATTAGAACTGAACCGTCGTCCCTAACCTTCAAGAACAACAATAAAACCTGACTGCTCTCACATGATTTATGAATCCCCTCACTCTGGCCTTGCTTCTAGTTTAATACTGATTCTGTGTATATACACTCTTATTGCACTTGTATTTTCAATTTGCCAATGTTACTTCTCTGTACATTTTCTGTATATTTGTGTAAAGATTTTGCGTATGTACTGATTATTGTAACCTGCTGTCAAGATTATGCGCCCGGTTGCCCCTGGGCCTGGTTTGCGCTTTATAAATAAACTAAACTTCAAACTTCAAACTTCTGGTAGTCATTTGTGCCTTTAGCAAATGGGTTGAGGCATTCCCTGTAAAAGATGCCACAGCAATAACGACGGTGAAAACCATGCTTAAGGAATATTTTCCCAGGTTTGGGTTACCGAGGGTCATTTGGTCAGACAATGTTAAACATTTTATCACTGCTGTTATCCTGCAAATATGCGCAGGATTACAGATCGATAAACAGTTCCATTCGGCCAGACACGCTCAGAGTGCCAGACTTGTAGAACATCACAATGGTATATTGAAGAACAAATTGGCTAAGGTTTGCGCTAGTAGTAATTTGAAATGGCCAGATGCTTTGCCAATAGCTCTATTGGCCCCTACGAGATATTGATGGGGAGGCCAGCCAATATTTGGAATTTGCCCAAACCCAAGCAAACGAAAGACGTGGAGTATTTGCTCCTTTATGAATACTGTGACCAGTTAACTCAAAACTTGTATTTGATTTATCAACAGGTGCGAGAAGCCCTCCCAGTAAAATACAAGGGGCCAGGTCATCGACTTCGACCTGGTGACTGGGTGCTCACCAAGGTTTTTGAAAGAGCATCCTGTCTTGCACCGCATTGAAGAGGACCGTTCCAAGTCCTGATGGCCACACAGACCACTGTACGAGTAGACGAAAGAAACATTGGATACACGCGATGCACGTTAAGAAGATACCTTTTCCTCTGCCGCACGACGAAGGAGAAGAGAAAGAAATTGTTCACTTTGTTCCCCATCAAAAGCCCGTTCTGACTGACAACAAGGGCGTCCTGGAAACCCTCCTGAGCGTGTGGGGCCTGGGGAGACTGCTGGTTGCCTGTGAATTCTTCTTTGGATCTTTCTGCATCATTGAGCAATCTTGATTCTGTTTCACCACTTCCACCAGGAAGTGACAACACTTTGTTCGCAGATCACGCCGTACCTGGAGTCTTGAGGTATGATCTGCATCCACGGCACTAGACTTACAGCACAACATCGGCTATGACCACAAGAAACCACAGTTGAGCTAATCCCTTGCCACTCTCTTACTTAAACTTAAATAAGAGGCAGGGACCGGCAAAGTTACCTTCAAGCAAGATAGGCAACATGGTCAGGGGCTACCGACGGATAAACTAAAAGAGCCTGACGGAAAGGTTTCTAAACAGACTCTGAGAAACAATGCCCTTTTCTAACTCTACTCATACGGAGCAAGCTATTGGTCTTGTGGCTGACAAAGAATTTGATCATCAAAGATCATGGTCCTTGAGGACTCATTGTTTTCTTTTTACAATGTTAATCAGTCTGACAGTTGTACTTTCGGTTGAGTTTTGGTATTTAGAAGGGGTGCGTCCACTTGAGACTTTGTTACCTACTATAATTGTTCCCACTATGTCTTCACCTTTCATGCATCTGCACACTCTACCTCCTAGGGATTCCCAACACAGACAGAGTTATCACAATAACACTCTCCTATTAATCATGAATGCCACCCATACAATTCTAAATAGAATTAATTGCTGGGTATGCACACATTTGCCATAGCACAGGGAAAAAGGGTTGGGCTGGTATATTCATCCTCTTCCTTTGACTATTGCATGCTACACCTCATTGAGGGCCCTATTCTTTGGTCATTGGAATGACAGCATTTCTGGGAACTTCGATGGGACTAATCTGAACAAATTCGAAAAACGAGTCCTGACACCTTTGGGATGTTCCCTTGTTGTGAATAGGAGCAAGTTCAATGTTGCTTCTATTAGGCCTTCTGATAAACTTTCTAGACCTTTCCAATCACAAATGTCTTTCAAGATGGCTCCCCTAGGCAACCGGGATGCCATGCCTCCTTCCTACACTATCAATCATAGCCCCAACTCTGTTTCCTTCTGTATACAAAGGGATCGTTCTCAGCCAATGGGTACATTCGAGGGTTGTACCAACATTGCAAAACTAACTAGTGAGGACGGACCTTTGTATGTAGGTGATCCTGTTTATTTTGTCTGTGGCAATGAACGTTATCCTTGGTTACCTAGAGATTGGCAGGGTACGTGTTACTTGGGTATCTTGTTACCAGGGGTATATAGCTAGCACCTCTGAGGTCTCTAGAGCTCGTCCAAGGCGGGACGAGAATGGTGATACTCCTTTGCAGGTTATGGGTGATGTAGCAAAATACTTTGTGCCATTTTGGGGACAGATAATGAACTCTGAGGATATTAGGAGACTAGCAAGAGTATTGGAGAAAACCATCAACAGAATCACTGATATACTATACAACATGACGCTGGATAAAAGAGCAATCAGATTAGTGGCCCTTGAGAATAGGATGGTGTTAGACGTCCCCCTAGCTGAAGTGGTGGGGTATGTAAATTGGTGGGATCTGCTTGCTGTGTTTTCACACCTGATTCCTCCCCTACTATATTCAAGGCAATACAAAATCTGTATATCTTGAGTACGGAAGTACACGTTCTCGAGGGAAACTGGAATCTTAGTGCTTGGTTTTTGAACTTTCCCAGTTCATGGGGCTGGAAGCTCTTTTCAGTCTTAGTGGTAGTTCTTGGTGTTCTATTGTTCTGTTGTTTGTTGTTGTATACAATGTCTTCCTGCCATATGTTCGATGTTAGGAGAATGTTGTGCGCAAACTATAGGCATATTAGGACCAAAAGTACATCCACCTGAAAAAACTGCTAGCGCTTTTGTAATGAAAGATATCACTATCAAGGAACTCATGGTGATTGATATTTTCTGAAGAATGTAATTCAGGATGTACAGACATTGAGACGTGGGGTTTTGAGTAAAACAAATGTTTGAGTAATAGTCTTGGCTTAGGCCAAAAGGAGGGTTTGTTAAAACATAATCACATAATACTGTCTTGTTATGAATATTGACCTAAGTCCATTCGCATTACACAGAAAACTGTGTTTGTAATGTTCCGATTTTCGATCGATGCCGCCGCCATTTTAAGAATCATCCACCATTTTGATTTCAGCTCTTGTTTCATGTACTAAAATGGTGAACTGTGTTTTTGACTTGCAGTCGAGCCAAACGACCTTTGAGTTTTGTTAATGTTTAGGCTGACTGAGACCAGACTGTTTGACAAATGTAAATAAACCTTGTGACTCGAATGAACTGCCATCCAAGTGTTGTCTGCGCTCACAAGCCTCCTCCTCATATAAATAATGAGACCATTGAAAACAAACGCAGATTGTGTGTTCTGGCTGAACTGCATTGTAGCGAATCTTGGAACAAGCCTTACCATGGATCAGAGAACCAACAGCATCATTGTAACTTCATGGACATGTAAACTTGTTTAATCCGCTGTACAATATTGTAATATTTGTCACATGAACTGGCCACAAACTCTAGCCTGTAACTTATTAGCTTGGAGAGAGGCTGGACAATGTTTCAAAAATGGTATAAATATGTTTGTGTTCACCCCTCACTGTGTCTGCTGGTACACACTGTGAGGTGTTGGGAGCCAGATAGCTATCTGTTTTGCTTTGATACTCTACAGTAATAAAAGATACTTGTAACTTTTCAACCTGTGATTGGCGTATTTCATTTGTTGTACTAAGCCTCGATATTTCTTTGGTCTTTCACATTGACCCCTAACCCTTGGAACTGTTCACTGGACCCCAGAGACCCTGTCTTCAGTTTTTCCTACATCACAAACTCTGTCAGAACTTTCCTGAACTTTGGGCATAAGGCTCCCGACAATTTAGGGAAGGACTTTTGAACTTAGTGTTAACTCTCTGTGGACTTGTATTACACAATCTAATCTGCACTTTCTTTTGCAGGTGCTTTATTTTAGTTCTGCCCTACTTCAGTGACTGTATATATGCAATCTATTATTAGTGCTGTGTGATAATTCTACCTGTTAGTAGTCAATTTTCATAGTGATATTTGCCAGAAATAAATAACTGTATTTTTATACATACTGTCTAAGTGAAATTTGTCATTCCCATTGTGTGTACTCATTGTGGACCCTTTACAAGCTCACCACATCTTGAGACTTAGCTCAGACCTCTTGTCACTGCTACCTTGAACTAGTTAGAGTTGGCTGAGTCACAATATAGGTTGGCCTTCTCTACTATCTGTTCACCAGGCCAGAGTATAGAAAATCAGTCCTAACAATGGATGGTCTGGACACATCACTTGTGGATTTGGCGGGAGATTTCTTTGTCATTCCCATCTCATGGTCACCCACTCACACACATGTTCAGTGACGCACTGTCTGCTCTCATGTCATGCATAATCTCTCCCACTGGAATGCAGCTGAGTCTCATGATTGATGTTTAAGTGTGGGAGAACACATTTCCAGTCTCACTGAGTGACACACTATCTGACTGGCTTCCCGTCACCCATAGACAGGCCTGACAGGGACTTTGCCACCCCCATCACCCTGGCTACTTTTGAACTACCTGAAATGCACCAGGACATTCTTTGTGAATATGCCCAATCTATGATTCATTGTATTTCTGTCTTCCACAGGCATTCATTTGCAGTACTTTGAGGCCTTTGCAATTGTAAATGGGCACCGTACGCATACCACGTTGCATTACATGTCCATGTCACATGTACATGAGGTGGCCACAGTGTAGGTGGTGCAAGAGAGTGCTGCCCAGTTGAGGAGCTCCAAATTCTGGATTACCAGGGTGTGATAGGAGATGCTCCAGTCCTGGATTCAACAGCAGTGCTCCCAGTTGATCATGTTGGTGGAGGATAAGTGGCAGGTTTACTTCACTGTGGAGGCAGGCCAGGGAAGTTGAGGTAAGTTGCAGCTCCACATGCGACTGGTAGGGTGGCAGACTGTCAGGGGTCTGCCTGGAGTAGTGGAAGAGATGAGGTGGGCTGGTGGATGGAGTCAGGACTGAGGTGTCTGCCTGGGGTTGTGGTAGAGGTCAGGGTTGTTTGGGGAGGGGGTTTACTGTCAGGGGCTGCCTGGGGTAGTGGTGGAGGAGAGCGGTGCTGGTGGGTGGTTTCAGTACTTGGAGGTGACTACCTGGAGTAGTGGCAGAGGTGAGGGGGTATGAGTAGGGGGTCTACTGTCAGGGGCTGCCTGGGGTAGTGGTGGAGGAGAGGGGGTCTGGTAGGTGGTGTCAGGACTTGGAGGTGACTACCTGGAGTAGTGGCAGAGGTGAGGGGGGCATGAGGGGGTCAACATCAGGGGTCTGTCTGGGGTAGGTATGGGAGGTGAGGGGGCTGGTGGGTGGTATCGGCACTTGAGGTGACTCCCTGGAGTAGTGATGGAGGTGAGGGGGGTGGTGGGTGCTGTCGGGACTTGAGAGGGCTGCCTGGGGGTTGTGGCGGAGGTCTGAGGAGTGTGGGGAGGGGTGTACTTTCAGGGGTCTGCCCAGTAGTGGTGGTTGCGTGAGAGGCTGGTGGGTGGTGTCGGGACTTGAGGGGTCTACCTGGAGTAGTGGTGGAGGTGAGTGGGGCTGTTAAGTAGTGTCAGGACTTGGGAGAGCTGTCTGGGTATTGTGGCAGAGGTCAGGGTGTGGGCAGAGGGGTGTACTGTCAGGGGTATGCCTGGAGTAGTGGCAGAGGTCAGGGGGGTTGGTGGGTGGTGTTGAGACTTTAAGGGGCTGCCTGGAGTAGTGGCAGATGTGAGGGGTCTGGTGGGTGGTATTAGGAGTTGAGGGGCTGTCTGGGGGTTGTGGCAGATAACAGGGGTGTAGGGAGGGGGTCTACTGTCAGGGGACTCACTGGGGAAGTGGTAGAGGTAAGGAGGGCTGGTGGGTGGTGTCGGGACTTGAGGCAGCTGCCTAAGGTTGTGTGAGAGGTCAAGAGGGTGTGGGGCAGTGGGTGTAATGTCAGAGGGATGCCTAGTGTCGTGGTGGATGTGTGTGGGTTGGTGGGTCGTATTGGGACGTTAGTGGGGTACCTGGGGGTTGTGGCAGAGGTCAGGGGAGTGTGGGAGGGAGACCTATGTCAGGGGGCTGCCTGGGGTAGTGGAAGAGGTCATGGGGTGTGTGAAGGGTTTGTATTGCCAGGGGGCTGCCTGGGGTAGTGGCAGAGGTAAGTGGGGGTAGTGTCAGGACTTGAGAGGGCTTCTATGACTTAGGGGTGTAGGGCAGCATTTTGGGTGCCTTGAGAGTAGGGGTGACAGTCCCCAGTTTCACCGGGAGGCAGACTTGACCTATGGTGGTATCACCTGCAGTCTCAACTGGGGTTCTGGATGGTGGGGCACAGCTAGGCACAAAGGTTATTTGGCAATGGTTTTTGGTTGCGTGGGTGCGTGTTGTGGGCGTTCCAGGCGTAATTCAGTTTTCTTTGTGCATCGGGTTACTTTGCGATTTTAAGTCCATGAATATAAGGAAAGCACAAAGAAACTTTCATGCGCAGGTAGACGCAAAGTTGTTTTACACACAAAGTACTTTGCAGGGTCTTTGTGCCTTTTCCAGGAATCGGCCCTTAGGGTCTATTTGAAATGTGAAGCATATAATAAATGAAGGAATTAGGGGTGAGGACTCGTATGCGTACATTTTCTATTTCAAGTGTATGTACACTATTTCCCTTTTAGTCAGCGCATTGTGAACATAGTGATTTAACATTTATCATTTGGTCCCATTCTATTAAAATTGTTCTTTTGGGCTAGAGAGGAGGATCCCTTTTGACTTACTGCACAAAAACCCAGGCTTGTTTACAGTGGAAAAGGTTGCTTTAATGTGACAGGTCAAAGCTTACAATTAACCGCTTACCTGGCTCCCTGGCCTTATGAACTAACAAACTGTTTTAAACACACTCATTAATAATTAACACTTTCATGTCCCCAACAATTAAATAATTAAATACATAAATAAATCCACTTCCTCCTTAACCATCCCTTAGTCCCTACCGTCTCCTTACCACTTCTCAAGGTGCCCTGTTTTCTCCCCGGGGCCATGCCCCTGAAGGCTCTATACCTGTTCCCCCGGGGTAGCCCGTTTGTGCAAACAGCACCACCCCCATCCTTTCCCGTGCCATTCCCCCATTGTGCTTCCCTCCCCCCACATCTAAAGGGGCCTTGCCCACGGCAACCAAACAACTTCCCAGACCCATAAAACTCCCCTCTACACCAAACTCCTCTTACCTATGACCTGCAGCCAGTCTGACCTGCTACATCAGCAACAGATATTATACATAACAACTTTGAAAACTAATGCCCCAACCTGTGACACAAAACTACCAAAACGATACAAACCTTGAACATGTATTAAAATCCCGAATATTTAAAAGAAATAATGATACCCCACAGAAACCACACTGAAAGAGACACTCCCCCCAGAAATTAAAACCGGAAACCAGAATAACCCAAAAACAAAAGGGGGTGGGCGGGCGATTCAATCTTAAGTCCCCAACTCTCGCCTGCTTCCCAAACCTTCCCTGACCCTTAAATACCCCTGGGGAAGATGCTCTGTGCGCAGGCCACCTCGCTGGCCTGTGCAGTGTCAAAATAACCCCCGGGGCAAACGCTTTGCGTTTCCCCCCGGCCCCACTTTTGACTTACTGCACAAAAACCCAGACTTGTTTAGAGTGGAAAAGGTCACTTTAATGTGACAGGTTAAAACTTACAAATAACCACTTACCTGGATCCCTGGCCTTACAAACTAACAAACTGTTTTAGACAAACCCATTAATCATTAACACTTTCATTTCCCCAACAATTAAATAATTAAATAAATAAATAAATCCACTTCCTCCCTAACCATCCCTTGGTCCCTACCGTCTCCTTACCACTTCTCAAGGCGTCCCGTTTTCTCGCCGGGGCCATGCCCCTTCAGGTTCAATACCTGTTCCCCTGGGTAGCCCGTTTGTGCAAACAGCACCACCCCCATCCTTTCCCGCGCCATTCCCCCAGTGTGCTTCCCTCCCCCCACATCTAAAGGGGCCATGCCCCGGCACCAGAAAAACCCTCCACCGAGGTGTTCTTTCTGCTCCACCCCTATCAGTTCTCTTTACTTCCAACTACTTAACATCTCTCCCACCAACTAGCTAAATCTGCTAGATAATGACTATTCCCGAAAACCGACAAGTGGACACCATCCTCTCTAAATATCATGAACCCTTCATAAACTATTTCCTAGTGGTCCAAAACCTGTACCGCCACCGAGGCACAAAATGTTACCATATCTCTGTTTATCCCCTTCCTTGCCCGCTCTAGCGCTCCCTCACTTCTCGCTCCCCTCCAAACTCTCCACGGCAACAACTTAGTCCAAACTACTGATGCTTGAGGCCACATTTCTCTGACCCATAACAAATCCCTTTTCATTTTCCTCAGAAGAGCCACTCCCGTATCTCTTACCAGGTCATTTTCCCCAGCATGAATAATCAACCCATTTGAAGGACCGTAGCGTTCCCTCAACCCCGCCAATATAGGAAGTAACTGATCCCAGCGAAGCGCCACTAAAGCGGACCATTTTACCAAAACATTTTTATAGCTGGAACCCAATTGTCTGCCAAAAACCCCTTTTTCAGCTTCTTTCCCCGCCCACTTAAGAATTGAATGCCCCACGATCCAAATTTGTGCAATCTGCCCTGGCTTCCGAGCAGCATCTGAAAAAGAAATGACAAAATCACTTACAAATCAACAACAAACTACTAAATGCAACTTTCCTGCTAACTTCTGAAAACTCTTTCAAACATGTTGGGTGTCCTGACCCACGTTTGGACTATTATGCTGCAACATTTGGTGCTGTGGGTTTAGAAAATCCAAGATGGCGGAAAAACCCACATTTGCGCCAAAATCCAGGAAAACCGCGCAGTCTGTGCGCACACCAAAATGGTAGCCTGACTTGCCACCCACCAGTGTGAGCGTGAGGGGCCAGAAGCACCATGAGCGAAATCAGTGCTAAGGAATATGGTGCTGTTCAAAATCTGTTGTTATTAATGTCAAAAATTGATGCAATACTGGTGCTCACCACTACCAGAAAGCCGGCGTTTTAAAACCACCAGACACTTGTGTAAAACTGAACAAATGAACCCAAACCAGGCCAAAGAAAGACCTGCTAAGAGGTGGATACAATGTAAAACTATATTCTGAAATGACGGGAAGGAAGTAATTGTCTAATTTATGTATTGGAAATAGCTGGGGATGTCAGCAGCTTAAGTGAATTTGGGTTTAAAGCCACTAAAATCGAAATGTTTAGAATAAATGACTGACCTACTTTTGAGTGTCACATAGGTTGCAATTGTTTAAATGTCATAGTTTTGAACTTAGAATCAGTGTTCTGGCATGTGTAAAAATTACAAGTTTGGTTTCAATGTAGAAAACTGGGAACCAAAGTGACATTTAGCTGAAGCCTGGCTTAAAGAGATTGAATTCTGCCTGACAACTACCCCCGACAGGAGTTGAAACTTGATCAGCAGCTGTGTTCCCAGGCCTGGCTGCATTCTGCTGCCCCTGCCAAAAGGAGATGACACCTCTCTGATTGAATTAGGGGAGTGGCACCTGGGGACTGCAGGAAACAGAACAATGAGCCTTCCGGGGCTCAGGCAAATGTTAAATTAGGGGGGGGGGGTTGTAAATGGCTTCCTCTTGAGAGAAACGGGGAGGGGCAGTGCCTCTGTGAGCAACTTGAGTTGGAGGAAGTGGACAAGCCAGAAATTCCACCATGTGCTTTGGGAAACCACACCCCTCTGGGCCAGAGCATAATTTTAAAAAGATGGATAATTCATAGTACAGAATTGTCAAAATTATATAATTAAAATCATTATTCTTGTGATTTTTCTGTGCACATTTTAAGAGGTGTTAGAACTCTGTACCATGTTCTGAGGCAAAACCCCATGAATTATGGAGATTGCAGACACAGGGTTCACACTAGAAACCTTTGGGGGCACACTTGAGGGCAGCGACTAAGGACAAGATTCAGGCAGGGGAATTTGTGGACGTGTTTAAACTGCTTCATAGGGAAGTGAAAGCGAAGGAGGGTTCTAAGGAAGAGGAGAGAGAGTGGGCCTCACGCCCAAGAGTACTGGTGACCTTTGAAAACTGGACTGGTGATACCCATGTAAGGTAAATTTTTCTCCTTTCCCTTCCCTTCATCTTCTTTCTCTTTTGATACCTGTACCTCGAGCGCCAATGACTCAACCACTTTGTCCGTTTGTACTTCCACTGAGCAATTTCCCTTGTCACTCACCATGGCTCCAATAGCCTGAACACCAATCTCTCTCCTTGCCTCTTGCAGACCAGACCCTTCATTTCCTGCTCCCGCTCTCCTATCCCCACTCTGCCATGCAGTTGACCAGTCCCTTTCCCGCTTACCTCTTTCCGGCCTGCCATAGCCTGTCTGCGGTTTGACCTCCACTCCAATGCTCCTCATCTCCTTTCTTACTGGGCCCCTACTGCAGGGACAAAACGTGTCAGCAGTCTCATCCAGCCAATTATTCCCCCGACTTCTTGCCCCCCAAACCTCCTGCTCCTGTCTTTCCCAATCCAACATAAACCCCCCCTCTCATTCCCCCTCCTCCTTAATGCTTCAGAACCTTCATCCTCCCACTGCCCTAAATATTCCTCAATCCCAACTTCATCATCCCTGAAATACCATTGTTGATGCGAGCTCATGCTCGGGTTTAGTAGCTCCTCTTCTTGAGAGCCCGGGGCGTCTGCCCCGCCACTCCTTTGTTGTCTTCTCGGCGGGGCCGCAGAAACCCCTTCCTGGTCCTCTTCTCTGAGGGAAGGTGTGTACTCACCTCCACCCTATGGTCCACTTCGCTAGGGGCCATGCTGCGCCCGTGGCGACCGAGGAGGGGCCGTTCCTAAACCCTCTCCATTCTCATTCTCATTAAAAGTGGGGGCTGCGCAGCGCCATCCACCTGACTTCCTTTTAGCAGGGGGGCCGTTCTGCGCCCCTCCCTTACCTCACTAATCGATGGGGACCTCTCTCTCCTTCTCCCACCTGCACTCTTCCGCAGATATTTTCCCATTTTACCCTCTGGCCTGATGCCCCACCTTGCACCCCATCACCCCCACCATCCCGGCCCCCCCCCTTGCCCTACCTCTTTTTGGACACTCCTGACGTCCTCCACTTCTTACCTTTCATTATGCAACCCATTCCTGTCTCCTTCCCCGCCCATAAACACTTCTCCCTTAGATGCTCTCCTGTCAATCTCCCTCTTTAACCTCCTGCCTCTTGATTCCCAGACCTCCCCCCTACCAGCCGCCGGAGTGCAATCCACCACCGCTGCTAGAGCCCCATCTGCCGCTGCTCTCCGCTGTGGCCTAGCCACCATATCCTACCCAACTCACGTGAATTCAACCACAGCCCCTTCTAGCTGGGCCTTAGATGCCCTGCTGATAATCTCAAGGGCCTCTCTCAGTGCCCTAGCATCCACCAAACCTTTCTTATTATTTCCCTGGCCTGACATGGTGCAGCCACCAATCTGTCAGTGCACTAAAATACAATCTTTCTGTTCGACTAACTATGCTAAGCCCCTGAACCACCTACCCGTGGAACAAAAACCCAATAAAG
The DNA here is from genome assembly GCF_040938575.1 of Ambystoma mexicanum. NCBI lineage: Eukaryota > Metazoa > Chordata > Amphibia > Caudata > Ambystomatidae > Ambystoma > Ambystoma mexicanum. The sequence goes on from NC_090937.1 coordinate 144,295,311, forward strand.
AAAGCCCTGAAAAAAGAAGGGGCTGGAAATATAAACTAGAAAAATTGCTGTATTGAGTTAATTAACTCTTAAATGTCCAGATAGGAGTATACTACTAATTAATACATTATTTATTTATTTATTTATTTATTTATATAGCGCAGACCAGGCCCAAAGGCAACCGGGCGCATATCTTGACAGAAAGTTACAGGTATGACAAATCATCGCACTGGTACCAACAGATTGCGATCAGAATATACAGAATATACAATTGACGTTTACAAAGCAAAGCAATGAGCGGGACAGTAATGTCGGAGCAAAGCAAAGCCGGATGGTCCGTCAGAGTCAGTGAGATGTAACTAGCCAAAGCTTGGCTTTGTGTTTGAATAGGTTGAATGACGGTAAGGTTCTGATGGTGAGTGGTACAGTGTTCCAAAGCTTGGCTGCCAGGACAGGGAAGCTGGCACCACCAGCTGTGTGAAGCTTGAATCTAGGGATTGCAAGACCGTGGGACTGTGCAGATCTGAGTACTCGCGTTGGTATATGTTGAGTGAATCGAGAGGCTAGATATGAGGGGGCCTGTTGGTTGACACATTTGTATGTAAGAGTGAGTGCTTTCAGTGAGATCCTTTGGGCGACGGAGAGCCAGTTGAGGTTCTTCCTTGTTTCTGAGATGTGGGCAGATCGAGGGATATTAAGGGCCGCTCTAATGGCATTGTTTTGGGTGGTCTGAAGTTTGTTGAGATTGCCCTGGTTAGTGCCTTGGTACAATGCATTACAATAGTCCAATTTGGACATAACCAAGGTCCTGGCCAGGGTAATGCAGTTCTTGGCGGTGTGGAATGGGCGACAGGCTGAGATCAATTTGCAGGTGTAGGCAGACGCGGCAGCCACTGCATTGGTTTGTCGGGTGAGAGATAAGGAGGCGTCCAGGTAGATACCCAGGGTTTTGGTATCTTTAGATACTTTAATTAGATTACCGTCAATGTTAAAGGAGCCGAACAGGGGACTTAGTTTGTTAAGTCTCTGTTGCGTGCCTAAGATGAGAAGCTCAGTCTTATCATCGTTGAGGCACAGCTCGTGCTGGGCCATCCAAGCTTGAATGACAAGGTAAATGTCATTGAGGGCTTTGGAATCAGCAATGTAGTCACCAGTGATGGGTATGAGTATCTGGGTGTCATCGGCGTAGTTCGTGTAGGTGACACCCAGATAGTCAAGCACATCAAATAATGGTTTGGTGAAGACATTATAGAGAGTAGGGGAGACACAGGACCCTTGCGGGACTCCACATGGGACTGGTGTAGGGTCGGCCGATGCGGTGGGTGAGAAAACTCTCATGTGTCTGTTGTCGAGGAATGAGCTGATCCAGTTGGATGCATTGTCAGAAAAGTGGGCAGCAGATTTCAGGTGCCGACATAGTATTTGGTGGTTTACCAAGTCGAAGGCAGCAGATAGGTCCAGTAGTAGTAGAAGGGACAGTTTACCGTTGTCTTTAAGGTCCTCAATTTGAGTTTTTAGGTCAAGAAGAGCTGTTTCAGTCCCGTGCTTGGGTCTGAAGCCAGACTGTCTTGAGCCGAGGAGGTTATAAGTTTCTAAGTAATTCTGAATCTGCAGGTATGCTGCTCTGTCAAGTATTTTAAGTAGGAACGGTACAGTGGTAATAGGTCTATAGTTCGTTGGTGTTTCAGGGTCTAGATTCGGTTTTTTTAGGAGAGGGATAACCCAGGCGTCCTTTAAATTGTTGGGTACTGTTCCAGTTAGGAATGAAGAGTTGATGAAGGTGGTTATGAACGGAGCAAGGTCATGTGCCGCTTCCTTAATGATAGGTGCTGGGCAAGAGTCACCTTGGCAGTTAGAGGGTTTTAGGTTGCGAATGATGTTTTCGACCTCGAGGATGGTGAGTGGGGTGAAGCTGAAAGGGGTGTGAGTAAAGGAGGCCGTTGGCGTGGTGGAGGGTTTAGTGGGGGGGTTGGTGAGAAGGGTAGTTTGTTTGGCGTTAATTTTTGATTGCAGGGTGGTGATTTTGTTGAGGAGAGCGTTTTGTATGTTATTGCACCATTGCCTGTCTTTAGTGCAGGTATCAGGGGCAGGGGAAGGGGCTTCCAGTTCTTTAAGGACTTTAAACAACTCCTTAGTGTTGGATTCTGCTTGTATAATACGTTGGTTATAGGTCTCCTTTTTAGCTTGTAAGATCGCTTCCTTGTAGTTGTGGGTGGCGATGGTGAGGCGTTCATTGTTGACTTGGAGTGTGCAAGGTTGATTAGGTGTGGGTTTGGTGGCAAAGTGATGGAGCCAAAGGGCAGGGTTATTGAGGTATGGGTTACTAAAGGGCATTGTGGTAAGGTGAGAAGTAAGGTGATGCGGGTTGGTCTTGACAGTGCTGGAAGGGGTAGGGGTATAAAGGGATGTGGCAGTGATGAGACCTACGATGATGGCGAGAGAAAGGTGGCTGGCAGTTGGCAGTGGCCGCATATCGTGAGCCAAGTGCTCTAACCGTCTGTGCGGTAGTGTAGGCGTGCACTGGAGGGGACGTGGAGGAGTTGTGCGCTGGGCAGAGGTTGGATCAGCCAGGAAGTGGCCGTCCAAGTGCAGCTTGCTGGGTGAGTACATGTGCAATTATGCATTCAATTACTCAAAGGCAAAGTTCAGCTAATAGGTAAGTACATGTGCAGTTATGCATTCAATTACTCAAAGGCAAAGTTCAGCTAGTGGGTAAGTACATGTACAGTTATGCATTCAATTACTCAAAGGCAAAGTTCAGCTAATGGGTAAGTACATGTGCAGTTATGCAAGCAGTGACTCAAAAGGCAAAAATTCAGCAAGTCTGACAAGTTGAGTGTAGCAGGTTACGAGCAATTAGCTTAACAACATACGCTATACGAATATAGAACATAAAGGGGGTGCAAGTCGTACATAAGAGGAATTACAATAAGCAGTGGTTCGTGATGTGGGTTGTGATGATAGATGTGGCACTGCGTATTAAGGGTGCACCCGAATGAAAGAGGGGAAGGGCCTTAATATCCAGTCTGGGCAGCAGTGGACGACAGGCTGGGTGAGTTGGTCATACTAAGTTCAGCTAGGTCAGGTCCACGAAGAGTCTTACCGCATTTCTGGGGAACGACAGTACATCAGCAGCTGGGAATGAGGTGTGTTGCGGGGCGGAGACCAACACCGTGGTGGGTTCAGCAGAAGGCACTCCCTCACGCTCCACGGCGCGAACAGGGAGCAAACAGGGGCCTTTGTATGGGCCTTCGTGTGGCCGGCGCTTCCGCCTGCCGGCGGATGTGTGGGGAAGTTGTAGGTGCTAGTATCCTAGCGACGAGGCCTCAGCCTCGCTTTCATGCCGCACGGCGCCCGGCATAATAAGGTCAGGCAGGAGGGTCAGGCAGTGCAGGATCGAGGGGGTTCTGCCGTTGGCAACAGATTTTCGGTGATGCAGGTGGAGGGAGGGTGAGGTAGGGGGGTTTAGGCCTTACCCCGAGCAGCTCAGCCCTTCCGTGGCTATCGATGCGTGCGCGGAGCCGTAGATGAGGTCGAAGCACGTGGAGTGCTGGCGCTGGATGCGGATGCTGCTGCGCGTGGGGAGGGGCTCCTGCCCTCTCCTCGAGTGAGCTCCTGGCGAGGTGACTGTGCTCCAGGGGCAAACAGGGGCCTTTGTATGGGCCTTCGTGTGGCCAGCGCTTCCGCCTGCCGGCGGATGTGTGGGGAAGTTGTAGGTGCTAGTATCCTAGCGACGAGGCCTCAGCCTCGCTTTCATGCCGCACGGCGCCCGGCATAATAAGGTCAGGCAGGAGGGTCAGGCAGTGCAGGATCGAGGGGGTTCTGCCGTTGGCAACAGATTTTCGGTGATGCAGGTGGAGGGAGGGTGAGGTAGGGGGGTTTAGGCCTTACCCCGAGCAGCTCAGCCCTTCCGTGGCTATCGATGCGTGCGCGGAGCCGTAGATGAGGTCGAAGCACGTGGAGTGCTGGCGCTGGATGCGGATGCTGCTGTGCGTGGGGAGGGGCTCCTGCCCTCTCCTCGAGTGAGCTCCTGGCGAGGTGACTGTGCTCCAGGGGCAAACAGGGGCCTTTGTATGGGCCTTCGTGTGGCCGGCGCTTCCGCCTGCCGGCGGATGTGTGGGGAAGTTGTAGGTGCTAGTATCCTAGCGACGAGGCCTCAGCCTCGCTTTCATGCCGCACGGCGCCCGGCATAATAAGGTCAGGCAGGAGGGTCAGGCAGTGCAGGATCGAGGGGGTTCTGCCGTTGGCAACAGATTTTCGGTGATGCAGGTGGAGGGAGGGTGAGGTAGGGGGGTTTAGGCCTTACCCCGAGCAGCTCAGCCCTTCCGTGGCTATCGATGCGTGCGCGGAGCCGTAGATGAGGTCGAAGCACGTGGAGTGCTGGCGCTGGATGCGGATGCTGCTGCGCGTGGGGAGGGGCTCCTGCCCTCTCCTCGAGTGAGCTCATATATATGAGGGCATATATATATATATATATATATATATATATATATATATTTAGAAACTACTCTTGTCCTAAAAAGCCCTACCTAACACCAAAAATGTGCCCCCAAAGAGACACACCCAAAACCAGCAGCCGAACAGTATGCAATTTGGCTCACAGAATGGCCTTACCGCACTGCCCCCTGCCAGGTAAATGTAATGGGTACCCTGAACAGCAGAAAATCGGCACGGTCCCTTTAAAGGATCTGCACCGCCTCCTCTGCTTCCAGGAAGCTACCGCGCAAGAAGGGCTTATAACACTTCCCTTCGCGATGCGTGGAAACCTTGCCCTGCACAGCTCCACACACCAATGACGGCACGAAAGGAATGTGCCCCCAAAAGAACCGAAACACCCTCTAAAGCTGAAAGAGGGACACGCGGAGTGCAGAGAAAACTCCAGAGAAAAAAGGGGGGGAGAGAAAAAACAGCGGACCCAGAAAAACACAATGCCACGCACACACGCAGAGCGGCACAATGGGGGAGGAACCACCACCAAAAAATACAAGGAAACACCAATAAATGCCCGCCCCAGACACTCCCAAGCACCCTAAATTGCTACGCGGACCAAAATAATGTGCCGCCGCAACAAGGCAGCAACCCGGCACAAGAGGCCCAGACCAAACCCCCCAACCCCCCGGGCTCGACAAACAACACTGACAAGGCAAAGTAACGGAAAAAGGAACACAGGAATAAAGGTATCTTATTTACGGTACCTTAAAATATATATATATTATTTTATTTTATTTTTTATTTATTTTTATATAATAAGTGTACGTATGTACTAATTACCTGCCCACTAACTACGTTACCCCAACTCCTCACCTCAAGAAACCCTAAACACCCAGGGAAGGCTTGGGAGCAGGCAACAGGACTTCTCAATCTTAAGTCCCCAACTGTCGCCTGCTTCCCGAACCTTCCCTGACCCTTAAATACCCCTGGGGGAGACGCTCTGTGCGTAGGCCACCTCGCGTTCCCCCCGGGGCCCCCCTTCCCAATCCTTGTTTGGGAGCACCAAAACTACCAATGTCAGCGTTCACTAACTGACTCTAACTGGCACTCCTTTTCAATATGCTTCCTGAATCTGCCTATTTTTGTGAACCACAAAAGCTCTTATTAGGTTCATGTTCTCGAGAGTTTGTTCACACTAGTTTACCGATGTCTTACAATTAGGTGACATGTTCCCCAAATCAATTGCTATATGTGACAGTATTCCTCTGTGATACAACTATTGTAATGATAACAAAAACTATTGCTATCAGGAGTGCTGCTTTAATCTACACTTGATCAATTCAACAAGCATACGTTTGAAGAAATAAAAAACGACAATTTGTATCAATTCTTAACCTGCTCTCAAGTTTATGCTGCAGTGTTTTTTTTTTGTTTCTCTTACCAGGCAGTCTTAAATCGTCCAGGTGACAACCTTCTCGTAGCTTCACCCTACACCAATTGGAATCTTCTCCACGTGCCGTAAAACTGCTCATCAAACATGGGTAACAAAGGCGCTCCCAGAAGTAAAGGCTTCACCCTCCTCCGAATTATTACCACACGGCTGCTTTCTCGTTCTTTTTACAAAAATAAAATAGCTCCCGAAGCAGAGGTAAGGTCACAGAATGCATTGAACCGGAATGTATTGGTGATTTCCAGCACAGATGCCTTTTCCCAGAGTGTTAACTGGCTGCCTGTGCTAAAATAACATTTTTCAATAAAGACATTTTTGCCTGATGGGGGAGGAATGTAACACGGAAAGAAACATGAAACTTCACAACATGTAGGCCTTGTGATAATTGATGGCAGCTATTCAGCACTTTGCAGGCAATGCTATTTCTTTTGATTTATATAAAGGCCAGCCTGTACTTAAAGTTGAAGGGTTCTTACTGTATTAAGATTTCAATGCGTTGTAAGAGGAAAATATTATACAGTGAGACGGCTTTAGTAATATTCATAGGAGACACTTCAGTAGTGAAGGGAAAAGGCTGGACTTGACATAGCCTGTTCGCTAGTTTATAACGTTAAGACTTTGGCAGTGGTTGCGTAAATTGAAATGTTAATTGTGGCTATTTGAATTTGTAAAATCATTTGCCCACCTGCAAGTTATGCCTTTGAAGTATTATTGATGTATTGAATTTAAAATGATTCTGGTGCACAATTCTTTTGCCCTATTATATGGGCACTGGGAAGGTAGAGACCAACCAAGGAGAAGAAATCGGAGGTGGGAATCCTTATCAGCGTAACCTGTGGGAATTAAGGTTTCTCTAGACCCCCAGCCACCAATCCTCTCCATTCTCCCTACTCCCCTAACATATTGCTTGCTCCCTGTTTGCTTGAGCAAACCTTCCATTGCTGATAGATAAAAATACAGATATATTGAAGGTGTGGTGGTAGTGTGTTTTCTATGGTCAAACGTAAAATTGGAATGCCAGAGTCATTCCCAAAATGGTGTGTATTCTAAGAAAATTAACTATTAAAAAAGGAGATAATTTAATTGTACTATCATTGAAGACTGACTCTTTTTGTTTTAACATTTTACAATATTCATTTCAAAAGATGACTTACCATAAGTACTGTCATAATGCATTTTTACACTTGCCTTACTAAGTTCTAACCAAAACCTCAAATAACCATATATATTTCCCTATATGATGCTATTTCAAAATCACCTTATCAGAAAAGGAAAGGGGGACAAATAGCGCCAAGGTGGGTTCCAGGCTGCTTTGCATAATATTGGGGAACATGAAAATGAACTCCTCGAGATGGATCTGCATCCGTCACTTCATTGTCTTGCTTTATTTTAGAAGGGAAGGGGGAGAGGAGAACATTCTTCCATAATTGGTATATACATGGAATAGGATTGGAAAATTAATGTTTGGAATTTCAGTCATTGAAATACTGCAAGCGGTTGTCAGGTAATGTTTGATTGCTGTGCTAATATTACAGCATTATTATTGTGGCCTGTATTAGGTGTTACATGCGTGTGTAAAATGAAAACTGATGATCACCAGCATGTCACGCCACAGCCCCATGATAGTGAAAAGTATTGCAAGACTGTGATAGAAGAATTAGCAACGTTTGTATAAATAAAGGCCATCAGAAACTAATGTATGATGTGTTAGTGCCAGAGGGATCACTCAGAGCCTATGCCAAAGGAGCGGGCTTGCCAAACTGCCATACTGTGGCAAGTAAGACATACACACATCTGCTTAAACACAGCATGTGCAACCGAACCACACCCTGCTCAACTTAAAATCGTCAGAATCGCAGGGATTCATAGTGATCTCAGCTGTCATGCATGAATATGGTGGTGGGCAAGATGGCTTGTTATTCAATAGTGGTCTAAAAAGGCACAGGACTCTACTATCACCCAGATGCCTGTGACTTTTCACACATCGAACACAACGCAATCAAAATTGCACGTAGAAGGCTGGTCACAGTCCTTACTACATTGGCATGCAATTACAAATGAAGGTGTCTGTGGAGAAATTCCCCCATGTTGATACTTATTGTGCTTCGTGAAGAATCCAACTGCACATTTAATTCACAGGTTATGTGGATGCTTGGCCAAAACGCATACCCTGATGTAGTCTTCAGAATCATTGATGCATCCCAAAGTAAAAAAGAAACTTGCTCGTAACGATAATAATATTAATAATTTAAGAAGTTGTGATATCATTACATGGTCCCTACATCTGCTATGAAACACTTGTGTTCGCGCCTTGAAACACTTGTGTTCGCGCCTTGAAACACTTGTGTATAGGCGCGTTACAAATGCCATATCATATCATATCATATCAATGCGCAACTCATATTACACCCACTACAGGAGTTCATAATTCGCCATTCTCCCTTAACAAGCTTGTGCTCTACTTAATGTGTGCTCTGGGTTAGCTTATGCCAATCAAATAAATGATTTTAACTTGAACAACAAATTTGATATTCTTTTTCTTCACAAGCTTGGTTGAATTATGGTTCTGGTCCATGGGTTTTAGCCATTACTCTTCCTGACTGTTTGTATACACATTTTTATACATTTAAAATGTGCTAACAAAAAAGAAGGTAGACTGGCCATTCTTGAAAAAGACCACATTGCCATTCATCAGACCCCTCGGATCCACCTATCTACTTGTGAACTCCTACTCCTTAAACTCTCCCTAAAATCTGTAAGTACTTGTTCTATTGCTTTGTGCTGTCATCCACCCGACTGTAATAAAGGGGAGTTCATCATTTAAATGGAGACATGTATAATGTCCTTTTCTGCTTCGTCTTCCAGTGGCCCAGTAGTATGTAATTTCAATCTCTGAGCATATATGTCAGGATCCTTCCACTAGTGCACTGTTAGATCTCCTTGTCACATGCTTTCAACATCCCAAGAGCGGCCCATCTGGTGTAGAGGGGCACAGCTTAGATTGGATTCTTCCAAAAGGTATAGCTACCTGCTCTTATTCTGCACTGCTAGTATAGTGAACTGATCACACTGGCATTCATGTTCTATTTATTGTGCCAGTTTCAAAGAGACAATACATACCTCCTCATAACTACTCAAACTATTTATTCTAGTTGTCAATTGAAATCCAGTTCATTTAGGCCATTAAACAGGGAGGCTTGTCAGAATGTATACCCACCTTCTGATCCATCCTCTTAAATTGAGCTTCATAATCTTCATAATAAACTTCTCCAGGTCCTTAGCAACCAGGTATTGCTCCTTTAGAACACTATAATACATCCAATGTCTCTTAGGCAACCATGGTACTATAATTCTTCGCATATTAAACTTCCACAACTCAAAACTCCTCATGATGCATATACATGTGTCCTCCGGTATATTAGGAGAGATAAAAAATCAACCGTTATTGAAACAAAAATATATTTTATTCTACACAATTTGACAAGCCAAATTGTCTCATAAGCACATTTCTAAAACTTAGAAACAGCTTGATAATAAACCTCTTCTCTCACCCTCTGAAGATCATCAGAGCGGATTTCTCAAATTCACAACCACTTGGATAAGAACATCACAGCAATGTGTTCCTCAATTATCTCTGTACATGTTTCTTCTAGTACTCGTCCTCAGTTGTTGATCCCCGACTGGATAATTCCTCAATGGTTTTTAACGTTCACCCAATTACAGCGACTGATACAATTGCTATTGTTTTACAAAAGAATTCCACTTCTTGTCCTTCAAATACTTGCCGTACCAATAATATTATTGCTTTTATTGTTCAAATGGCACCTGACTTCACGGCCTGAATCAATGATTCTCTTAAACGTGGTATTCTTATAAATAATTTTCAGGTGTGGGTTGCTCCCCTATTAATGAAACCTAATCTTTAATCAGTTAAAATGTGTTACTATAGGTCATTTGCTCATCTACCATGTCCTGCAAACACTTTAGAGAAGGTGGTTGCTATACAACCTCAAAGCTTCATTGAAATCCATTCATTGTTGTGAATACAGCAGTCTGGGTTTTGTGCAGCCCGTGGTACAAAGCTCAGGATAATATTCAAAAGCAGACTCGCTGTCCTGTCCAAGAAGAGAGCTCACATCCAAGCCCGCCTCACTGCGGCCTCTAACAACACAGCCAAACTCTTCAAAATCTGCAAGGAGTTGGCCAATCCTATTGCAGTCTGCACCTCTCCTGTTCCCTCCCAGGTCCTCTGCATGGCTCTTGTCTCTCACTTCTCCACTAAAACTCAGGACATTCTGTGCTCTCATTTCAACTCTCTTGCCTCTTCCTCACCCTCTACCTCCTCTGGCCCCTTTCTTGCTGCCTCTCCCTCCCCTCCTCCTACTCCTCTTTTTCTCTGATCACTCCTGATGACATTTCTTGACAAGACCAATCTATGAAAGTGTCACCCAAACAGGTGCTCACCTGCTCCTCCAGAACCATCTAGGGCCTCATCGACATGCTCGCTCCAGCCCTGGCCGATTTCTGCAATCACTGTTTTGCCACTGGAACTTCCCCTCCCACTGTAGGCAGTCCTTTGTGCATCACCTCCTGAAAAGAACCTTCTGCCAATCATTCCTTTCCAGCAAACAACCGCCCGGTCTCTATTACTCCTTTCTTGGGCAAACTCTTCAAACAGCTGGCCATCTCCTGCCTCATTCTAGACACTGAATCTGTTGGTTGTCTCCAGGGCCATCAGTCTGGCTTCAGAGCAGCCAGAGGCATGGAAACTGCTCTCCTGAACACCTGTGAAGAGCTTCTCACTAATCTTGACTCCAGCCTTCCTTCTATCCTCATCCTCCTTCATCTTTCCTCTTTTGACACAGTCAACCATGCCACTGTGATCTATTGTCTCTGTGAGAACCTGGGTATCATGGATCAGGCCCTTGCCTGGTTGACCTCCTTCCTCCTTGACCTTCCCTCTCACGTCCAAATGGGGTCCTTTCTATCCACCAACTCTCTCTCCCCATGTGGTGTTCCCCAGGACTCCAACCTCTCACCTTGGCTTTTCAACAACTACGTGGTCCCTTTGGCCTACCTCATCTCTACGATCTGTTCTAACTTTCAGTGTTATGCAGATGATGATCAGCTCTCCTTCAGGCTTCCCTCTGCCTCTCTCCTCACTTGGACATTCCTGACTGTCTATCCGCTATTCAGGAATGGTGCACCTGCAATGATCTCTGCCTCAATGCCAGCAAGACCGAGATCCTTCTCATTAGGACCCCTGCTCCTGCTTTCTCACTTTCACTCTGGCCGCCCATTTTGGGCCCTCTCCATGCACTTTTTTGTGAGGCAAAAAAACTTGGGGTCATCTTCAACCCAGAAGCTAAATTTTTCCAGATCCCTGGTTCTCTCTCGACTGGACTACTGCAACAGCGTCTTTATCAATCTGCCTGCCTCTTCTCTCCGCCCTATGAAACTAATCCAGAGCAGGACTGCACGACTTGTCCTTGGCCTCAAGCCCATGTATTGTTTCTCTCCAGCCCTGAAGTCTCTCCACGGGCTACCGGTGGGTGCAAGGATCAAGTTCAAGACCTTCAGCATTGTCCACAAAGCTGTCTGGGGCAGAGTTCTGAACTACATCCAACTCTCTCTTCCTAAACATCTTCCTTCTCGTGCCCTTCACTCAGCTACCTCTAACTCTATGATGGTGAGATGCTTCTCCAAGCAGAGGGTGGGTCGCAGATCTCTCTCCTCTGCAGGGTCCTCCCTTAAGAATGGCCTCCCTGCCCCTCTCAAACTCGAGCAGGACCACCTTAGGTACTGGAAGCAGCTCAAAACCTTCCTTTTTAATTCTGCTTTCTCTCTTTCTCTCCCTTGCTGACCCTTCTGTCTGCTGCGGTGACTGAACCTTATGGGCACCACCTCGACCTCAAGCACCTGCACTGCCTCTGGGCATCTGCACACTTAGGTGGTGTACCTGTTACCCTTCAGACCCCCCCCTTGTCCTGACCGCACTTCCCCCTTCCCTCCACCTAGCACTTCTCCTCTCTGTCTCCTCCCAGCACTTGCATGATCTGAATAACAATAAAAGGCCTAGTACGTTGTTCTGTCCCCTATGTATCGCTCTCTTGTCTTGTCATGCCTAGAAACACGTGTGTACAGGCACTTTATAAATAACTCATCATATCATATCATCTTCTCTGGAACTCAGATCAAAATCTCTGCTAGCTCTGTTCAATCTTTCAACAGTCTTTGTCACCCTCAACCATGATATGATCCTTCATAGTATTTGAGCAGTGACCAGCCAGGTGAATACAGTGATTAGCAGGTCAATCTATTATGTTTAACTTTTCCATCAACATTCACCCATAACTATTTAATGAATGTCTTGGCAATATTGCTAAATGCATCATCTACTCAAAACTAGATTATGACACAATCCATTACAGTGTGTACACAAATGGTACAAAATTGCTTAATTTGCTTAGCAAGAATAGCTATTTGTACTCCTCTGAGGGACGACATATAACCAGTTCTCTTTAATTTGCATTGGTTTCCGGTCACTCTGTGAATTACATTTGAACTAGCCATTCTAGCTAGTTTGAGCTATTATGTGTCGCTTGCGACAACTATTAGCTGAAACTATTGCATTGGAGTACAGATAGGGAGGAATGCTGTATGAGGTAGGACACAGAGGAATGGTTTATGAGGAGTGCAACACAGCTTCCAGGTTATGTGTCCACCTTTTGGCTGCCCATGGCCAAGCTAATCCCTATGGTCATTCCCATCGCCCAGAACACCTCCTCATGGGAATGTTTTGAGCTTGCTTTATTCAAGCATTACCATCAGGCTTTGCATTCAAAGTGCCTGCCATTCAAATCAGTCTTCTGAGAGTTAATGACTTAATAGGAGTTGTAAACACGCTACTAGTATAATACAAATGCCTTACCAGGCCTTCCTTCAGCCACTCGCTTTATAAACACTCTGTGTGTCCTTCACTGTGGTCTTGCTACAAAACAAGCATTGACAAAGCTACTGAAGTCCTGTTTCAAGGAAGAATTGTCAAAGCTAACATTTTTGGCTTGTGCATAAGCTTTAATCTTTTGACAGGCACTGCTATTAGATGCCCATATTCTGGCACTATTTTGCACCTGCTACCAACAATGGGTTGTTAATACCACTATTGCTATGGCTATCCCTGGCAAGTGCCTTTCCCATGCCTACACAAAAGCCCAAACTGTTGGCATTGCCAATGCTTGTTTTTAAAGGTCTCCACCAAAATGCACCTTAATGAGCTTCTCTCATTTACTTCCATAAGTCCTTCAAATGCTACATTCTTCCAAACTTAACTGAGCTATTCCTTCAAGATTCAAACTTAAGACAGCAGGAGGAAAAATGCATCGTGGTGCAATGCACTTCCATCTGCAACCCTGTGCCAGAATCTCTTTTTGCCCACCCTAATTGGGAGTTTAAGACATCTTTAAAGACCTTACTCTTTCAAATCTCTTTTCTCACCACTGTTGTGCCACCTTCGTGGCCATATGTGCTTCATGCTGATTTGTTCAAGCACTTTAAAAAAGCCAACAAGCATAGCAAGAATAGTGGTTTTATATGTGGCGATATAAAGACCATTGTAATAACACCACACCTTGCATGAAAGACTGCATTAATCTGTCATTATTTAAATGTAATGTGCACAGGTTAATGTGTATAGAGAATGGCAGCTCGCTTCCCTGAGGATCTAAGACATTGCACACGTGTGTGCCTTTGAATGGACCCCAAATGACACCATACCCAGCACCTGTATTTGTCTATAGCGTCGAGCCTTTACTTCTAAGCAACCTATACATCATGCATTATATTTTTGTATATGCGTTCCATAGGAAGCTTTTAGCAAAGTTATCCTTTACTTAGTGCTGTACCTTACTGTTGCGAAGTCATGAGACAGAATTGTGGAATTCGTAATTGCATGCTATAACACCACAAGAGAGACATTTAGGTGTTTCATGGGCTCTTTCGTGCATCTGCCACTATGTGTTGTTCACCTCCTTCCTTCCAGCATATTCTGTTCAATAATTAACATCAGCGGTATACTGGAGTCTGTATTTCTACACAAGATGCAATGTATGACTGTAAATGTCCTCCTCTTGGAAAACGTGCTTCGACTTTCACCATTCTGCTTTAATTGTGAAGGGACTTCGGTATTTGGGTCTTGGTCACATGTGGACTGAAATGAAAAACAGACTTGGTGTTTTCCGTACAGATATTCTTTGAAATGTTTGCCTCACCTAGTGGACTAAGGATTGGAGCTTAATGGATTGCGAAAGAAAGAAAACTACATAGAATTTCACTGAAAGCCATAAGAAATATATTACTTGAGATAAAACAACACATTTCACCTAATTAATTTACCATTCATAACAAAAACGTTCTCAAACCTATGGAAAAACCTTGGTGTCATCATCGACTCCTCTGCCTCCTGCTCTCCTCACATCACAGACCTTGACAAGAAGACCCACTTCCAGCTGCACCTCTTCAGAGGCATTCTCCCTTTCCTCACCTTCCCCCAAAATGTCAATGTCTCTGGAGCGATGGTCCACTCTTGGCTGGAGTACTGAAACAGCCTCTACCTCAATCTGCTTAAATGCGCCCTTCACCCCTTCAACTAATCTAGAATATGACTGCGAGATGTATCCTTGGCCTCAAGCGCAGGGACTGCATCTGTCCAGCCCTATAATATCTCCACTGGCTCACGGTTGTTGTGAGGATCACGTTCAAGACCCTCTGCAACACCCACAAGGCTTTCTGGGGCCTGAGACCCCACTAAATCCAACTCTCTTTCCCTAAATACCTCCCTGCTAGAGCCTGTCAGTCTTCTAGCTCCAACTCTCTCAGATCAGATGCTTTTCCAAGCAGAGAGTGGGGGTAGACCACTCTCTTCCACAGGGGCCATCCTCTGGATGTACCATGCTCCTTTCAGACTTGAGCCAGATCTTCCCAAGACCCTCTTTTACTCTTCCTCCTTCCCTCTCACCCTCCCCAGCAATGTCCCCCTCTGCCTCATTTTGACTGGCTGCCTGGTTCCTTCTGATTCATATAGGGCACCAGGCCCTCCTTGACCAGTCTACCCCTGCACTTGGTCTCCTCTGATGCCCCTCTTAATCTGCAGTTGCTCTACCAGGCTCCCTCCCCCTGCACTAGCTGGGCTGGGCCTGTACCACTTTTGAGCCCACCCAGCCCCATTCCTCGCACTTAGCACGTGTATCTTCTTTCCCCTGCATTCTTTGCATTCCCCTGGCACTTATCGACCTGGCCTCCCATTAGCACTCGCCTAACACATGGGCCCTTTCTCCTCTTTCCCAGCAATTGCACGCTCAATACCCTGACCTGCAATTCCTTTCCTCCTTAGCATCAGCACATTCTGCTCTCACTGGCACACCCCCATCCCCTCTCCCTCACACTTCTTGTTACCTAGTAGGACCGTTTTTGTTTTTCTCCATCCCTGTCCACCCCTCTCTTTTGTCTTGATGTGCCTTGAAACACCACTTGCTGTATAGGTGCATTATAAATACCCAATAAATAAATAAATACATATTTTATGGCAGACCAAATATATTGGAACATTATTAAAAACAAATAATGGAGCTTCTTGTAGAGTAAAACAATGCACTGCATGGGTTTTTGTTGTAGGGAATTTCTCCGGAGATTGTTGTGACAGTGTCAGGCACATGACCCTGTCAGGGGAGAACAGGGACACCTCTTAGAAATGGGATGAGGAAGTGGAGGGGGCAGTTCCTGCTCCCCCCTGACATATGACTGCAGGTACCACTGTCCCTTCCACAATGCTTTCCAGCTTCTTTTCTGTCCAGAGTTCTCTTTTGTTGTTTGCAGAACTGCAACTCACAGAATGCACCTAACTGGAATCAAGGAGATAGAAATGAGACTATGGATGGAATGGACTAGGGTGTTTTCTGCCTAAAATGGATAAAAGACCCAACACCCATCCCATCAACCCAAATTGGACCACAGGGGAATGGTGGGCCAACAGAAGCCGAACTGGGAGTGAGAATGAATTGCAGGTGAGTAGGAGAGACACAGAAATCCTACCCAAACCAAATTGCAAATGAAACTCGCCAACCCAAGGAAAAAAAGTAGCCTGAGAACATGCTGCCACCCTCAAAATGGAGATTCATAAGGGGACGGGGCTAAAACAATTTGTAAAGCCGTCTAGAGGAAGTCCAAACCCCCAAAGAGATAGTTTAGCCAGAGACTGGCCAAGGGAAGCATGTGATTAGGGAGTCTAGTCGGAGTTAGGAGAAGTATTGAAGCAGATGAGCTGCGGTATAAAAGCCCAGACAGCACTGAGGAGATTATAAAGTGGACTGTGGATCTAGACACCACGTATAGTACAAATAGTGGACTGGGGTGCCGAGGAGCCGGTGGCAGTTTTACTATGAGTGTGCAGATATGGTTGTGTGTGTGAGAGAAAGCAGTACCAATTGAGTGTAATGTGTTGAGGGGGGCATACAATATGAGTGAATGAAAGACTGATAGAGAGGGGGAAAAGAAAGTGTAGGGGATTTAGAGAGGGAGTGAGACTGCGAGTAAGGGACAGAGAGTGTGGGGCAGGAGCATGGGTAAGAAAGTGAAAGTGTTTAGTGTGAATAGTATTGGGGAGGGTAGAGAGAAGAAGAAGGAAGGTAGTGGGGAGAGACCGGTGGAGAGAGTACAATAAAATAAGTAGACAGAAAAGTAGGCAGGGGTCATTGATGGAGAGAGGGGAGGAGTGCAGGTAGACAGAGCGAAGAAGGGATAGAGTTGACAGGAGAGAGGTTCAGGAAGTGAGCTGGTGGAAGAAGATAAGTGAGAGGATGAAGGAGAAGAGTATAGGTAGAGAGCAAGGGATGAAAGGAAGATCAAAGACGGAGAAGAGAGGTGATAGAGATAGAGTGATAGATAGAGATGGCAAGAGTGATAGAGACAGTGTTATGGGGAATTGACTGGTGAAGAAACCCTAGTGGAATAAGACTGCTGATCAAAGAAGAGGATCATTTACAAATTGTGTGAGGGTGTTAGACAGAGATGGTCTTTGCCTTTAGGGTTCTCTCTAAGATTAGAAATGACCTAGACAGTAGAGGTCACCATGCTTTTGAGGACATTCTGGGGACTAGGGATAGCAGCAAGATATTGTAGAGAGAGCCGCAGGGAGATTAAGAGATAGCCGTAGTGACACCCTTAGTTTCTAGTCTTCCCATAACAGCTATTTAAATGCCTAACACAGCATTGTAAAACAACTCCATTTGTTGATGTTCAAAGCCCTCTGTGACACTGTGTTCAGTACCAGTGGCGGTTTTTAACCATCCATTCTAAGCAGGCTTTGGTATTCCATAATTGTCCACCACTCACACAGGTAGGTGCGGCTGGGGACTTAGGGCCTGATTCACGGAAATGTATGCAGAAATCCCACAGGGGTCGCGCGCTGAGAAGGATACTGTGCGAGCCTGCGCACAGAATAAAAAAGTGTGCCCTGTGTTTTCATGGAATGTACTGCGCAAAGTCACCATATTCACAGGTGGTGCCCGGAACGCCCCTGCCATGCCCCCAAGCAAAGCATAAAGAGGCAGAATGGCTACATTTGTGCCCTCACCCTGGCACAAAAACATGCACCCTTCAAACAGTTAGTGGGGCCCCCTGCAAGCAGGCCTGCATCTCACGGACCCTGCGCAGGGTCCACCGTTACTGTTGCTGGCACCCCGACAACATGCGTATGACACTTCGTAACTCAGGTAAATCTCAGCAAATCTGCATGCGAACCCCCATAAACTGTACCTGCACCCTGCTACACAGAGTATGCGCATCCCCCAAGTTAGATCAGACCCCCGTCTGCTTGCAAGCACCCCTAAATAGAACATGCAATCCCACCTCTGTGCAGTGATTCCTATGTGCAAGTGTCTGAGTCTGCCTTCGGGTGACATAGAGATCGAGGAGTTGCATGGCCATTGCTCTGCCGAGAGGCTGAATGGGTGGTTCCATGAATATGTGTCATTCGGCGCAATTATGGCCGTGCGAGGGACTGCCTGTGGGTCGTCCCTCTTAATGCAAACTTTTTCGCACGTTCTTCTCCATTATCTGTGTTCTGCCCCCTTCCCAGCCCTTTGCGCAAGCCACTCGCACGTTCTGTGTGGTCTCTCGCACAAGGCGCTCGTTGGCTAGCAGGAACATGCTGAGCCTGCGCAAACTCCATGCGACGAGCAGGGATTTGTGTGCCAAAATGCGTGCAAATCCCTGATTTTCCACGCAAATAATTCCATGAATCGGCCTTTTATGTAAAAGAAAATGTGGGGCATGAGAAAATTGTATTTATCTTTCTGACATTTAATAAATGTAATGTCCACATTGGGTTTCCATAAATAGAATACTTACTTGGTATAAGATAGTATAGCGGGGAGCTCCCTAGATTAGGTAACACATTCAATAAAGAGTTTAACAGATTGACCACCGTGAGGCACACATCTTCCAATACTCCAATCATAGCGGCTGTCATGAGAATGTGAATACTGACGGTGTGAACAAAAAAATAAAGATTTGGTTTCTCAAGAATGTGGATGTCCACATCTCTGGCAGTTAATCGGTTAAAAAGATACACAGCTAAAACTTAAATATTGAAATATTTATAACCACTGTTCACTTGTAAAGGCATATAAAATCATAGCTTACCATATGTTAGTTTTGTGTTTTTTAGAATTACTTTATGCTTTGCTTTGTTGAAATGTATCATCAATCCTTATAGGAATTTATATGGTTGCTAAAATAAATATTGGAAGAGGCCTTGTTGATGGGCCAACTAACCATAAAATCAGCATTCACAACAAGTGGGCCTATTCAGCAAATACGCCAATATTTACATCATTGAAATGGCCTGCAGGTTTTCTTTGAAGTTTCATTCTGCACCGTGAATTCATTTTCTGTTGATGCAAGGGTTTGGTTCTGATATATGCACAGGAGAACAATTCAGCAGATGGGCTGCTTTATCTTCAATGTAAAATGATCAACTTCACTAAGTGGGTCTGTGCTCCTCATATGAACCAATGCTACATTCTGGACCCTCACATGTATTTGTCCTTCAGCACTTGCTAGACATTCAATCTAGGTGCTCAAACAATTCTTTTCACGGTAGGGAAAAAGCTCTGGTGGGAAAGACCTCAGGGTATTTTTCTCCGTTTTGGGGGGCATTTGTCTTATAGTCTTTGGGTTTCAGTTGCTGGAACTAGTTTTGCTTCCTCTGCCTGTCTTCTTTGAGTAGTTTCCTTTTCACTCTCTTTGATCCTCCTACAATGGTGCACTATGATACTTAGAATTTCGGGCCATCCTTTTGCTTCCACCCCTGCTATTTTACCTAGGGCCTTCTGCATTTCCTTTGGGAGCCCCCACTTCACAATAAAATAAAACAAGGATGTAGATTGGTCCCAAGCAATGCCCATTTCCGCGTTCTCTAGGACTTCCTCATCTCCAATGGTGCATTGCATAATTGATTGTAAATCAGGAGTGTCTGGTGAGGTCCTCAGCAATGCATCCCATACATGTGCCATGATATTGTTAAATGAGGCTCCATCATGGGAGTCATTGCTTAGGGTTACTCCCGGTTACCCCGCCTTCACCCACACAGATTCCGCCTGATCTCCCACGGCGGATACTAATAGGCTTTTGTTGTCTCCTATTGCGAGGGGCACCACTGCAATGTGTTTTTCAAATGCATAGATCCATTTCCCTGCGCCCGCCATTAGTGGGAGAGGGATTTAAGGAGGTTGTTTTTTCCATCTGGGCCCAAGAAACATAATGAGGGTGTCCTGTGCCTTTGTGCATCAGGGCATTTGCAATTTCGTCTTTACTTTCCCAGTTTTCAGGCCACTCCCTTTTTCCGTTACTAATGCTGTTCTCCCAAATCGTTCTCTCAACCGTCCATTCCACAAACTTTCTAGTCTCGGTGTGGCCAGGAGTATCTGCTCAACCCCTCCCACTGCTCCTTCTTCTGTATCTTCAAACTCACTCTAGTAGTCCTCATTCCGCCTTGCGGATCCTACGTTGTCATACCCCAAGCTCTCCTTCTCCCCTTCCCTTTCCACATGTACAGTCTGTATAGGTGCATTATCAATACTGAACAGAAAGTCCCCAGACTTCCACTCATCCTCAGGTGGTAAGGGAGGGGCTCCCTGGGCAGTAGATGAACTATTGCCCTGGCTGTCTCACAAGCTGCTTGTAATCTAGCTAATTCTGTGTGTGTCATGGATAATGCCACTTCAAGATCTCTTGTGCTTACCCTTGTATGGGTGGACAATGTGAGGGGTGCAAAGTACGGAGTGGGTGGGGCTTTACCATGCCCTGCTAATACTGTTCCTCCAGACACATAGGTCGGATTCATGTACTCTTATGCTGGTTTTCTGAATAATGGGTAAAGTTTCTTTATTTGTCCCCCCTTGTCACTTTCCCCCATGTCGGTCACCGTTCCTCTTTCAGGGGTTATGATATGATATAATATGGCATTTATAATGCGCCATACACAAGTGTTTCAAGGCACGACGAGGCAACGGAGGGGGAACAGAGGGAAGACAGACAACGATCCTACTAGGCCAGTTGTCATTCAAATCGTGCAAGTGCATGGGAAGGGGAAGGAGGAGAAGTGCAGGGGGAAGTGGAGAGGACAGTTCAGTACATGGGATAAGAGAAAAAAAAACAATAAGTAAAAGTACAGCCAGCAGGTGGCAAGTGCAAGGGTAAGTGCAGACATCAGTTGTCAAGTGCTGGTAGTGGGACTGTAGGGGTTTTCCCCCCTTCTCTGGGCTCTCTGTTTCTTCAAACATTCTCCACAAATCCAATATCTCTCATCGATTCTGTAGTGGACTCTCTTTATATTTGGCCGTCAAGTATGTAGACATATGGCCTAAGGCACACTTATCGAAGGATCCCCCCTCTGTCCAGAAGTGCAGCATTCCTTCTCCTTTAGTTTCTGTTACCCATTGTTTGTGGTATTTCCTGATCTTTTCACAGTATAGGGGTACACTATTTATGAACAGATAGATTATACAGTATACACCACATGTAACATTGGGACAGAAGAATACGGTCATTAAAGTTATAAAAACATACAAGTCTAACGTGAGTGACAAATTTAAGAGGAAAGGTATTCAACTTGAGTGATGTGTACTTACACAGATTATTGAATATTACATTATCTTCAGAATATAAAAGAGATAGAGATCGGGGAAGAAATATTCGACTGCACAATGTCAACTCAGATACATGAGTCAATTCTAAGTTTCTTTACATTGTCTAATTGAGTATGACTAGACATTTTTGAAAAAACTGAACATTGATAATATAATTGTATATTTTTGTAAATATTTCTTGTAGATATTGTCTAAATACAGCTCCTGAAGAAGAAATTGATAATCTCGAAACGCATTGGGCAATAAAAGATCACACCTGAAGAAAACAATTTGGTGATTAATTGTTACTCCCATTCTAAATAATTGCAATGTGAATACTGTCAAATTGTTTCCAACTAATTGTGTATAAAATTGCTTAACAGCTACCCAATATTATGGTTAGCATTATCTAAAAAGTTGGCCTTATCGATTGAGCCACAAACAGTGTGCAGAGGACGCGAGTTCCCCAAATAGGGAACTTATCTTTCTTGTTAGAGGCCTGATGGTAGGTTAGTGGAGATGTATGGGCACAGTGCAGAGCCTGGTGCTGTCTCACGCTCCTTGTGCATTACTTGAGATGATACTAAATATTTGCAACCCGGAACGTGAACAGCTTGTCCTTTCTGGGGCTAATACAAAGTGGAGTTACAGGTTAGGGGCATTGCTAGTGCTATGCACCTACTTCTATGCACTGCGGGGCCTTTATATTAGACCTGGTGATGCGGACTGCTCACCCCTTGTATGTTATATCACCTCGTATGGAGTTTCACCTTATTTGGAAATGCCTAGAGTGGTGGGATAGGCTAATTTCCATCCTGACAGCAGCTTACAGAGAAGCACCAAAGTTGGCTGCATGAATGACACAGTAGTTGAAAGGTGAACCCTCTTATGTGTCAATGATGTGTGTTGGTCTTTACAGTTGTTTGTCACAAATACAGGCCTCAGACAGTGCTGGTAGTCTTCAGCCTCCGTTTTGAGTTGTCCTCACCTGCTGGGGTCAGCACACAGGCAGGCGTCTCAGTGAAGCGTGTCTTGTAAGTTTGCAACTCATTTGTTCAGGGGAAGAAGGCATGAGCCTGGTACTGCTCTGGCCCTGTGAATAAAGATGCCGTGTACACATAATGGCAGACCTTTTCCCAGAAGAAAGAGGTATTGGATCATAAGAGATGTAAATCAACTCAATATCCAATTATAGGGCTGAATTCATTCAAACCTTTAGTGCACATTCAGTCACTGTGGGTGCACACATTCCAGCTTTCTAGGTATCCTCCTGACTTCCATTCCAGCTGTAGTTCTGGTTTCATTTCAGACACCATTCAAACATTTGGAAATTGAACCCCTTACTTTTACATAAGGATTCAATTTAGGGACGCACCATCGGTAGACCTGCTTGTGCCCCATTAAAACTCTACACAAGAATTGCCCGCGATCAATGGCACCCATTGAAACCACTGTCCGAGGAGGCTTGCAGAGGGAACAAAGTGTCATTACCCATAGAACTTGCCCCTTCTGTGCTTCCTGGTCCTTATCGCGCCGGGGCTTGTATTCTTTGTTACTCCCAACATGGCCACAACAAGCGACTTGCCTCGCACCAGCTTCCACGTCGCACACGGCATGTTCTATAAATTGGCCACGCCCCTGCGGCCCCGCGCGTCTCAACGCTATCATTAGGTAGTGACTTGACGTGTGTGTGCTGTTCGGCGAATCCACTATTCCTAGATCCTGGTTCTTTCTTCCTTCCTTCGCCCCTTCCCTCTAATCTGCTCCTGGAATCCACATTCTTAGCGACCGCTACCTATTTTCCTGGACACCCTGGAACAGCGACCTTCCCAGAACTCTGAACGCGCTCTGCAGCCGGACGAGACTCGAGCAAGCCTATACAAGACCCAGTCCGTCCACAAGAGGAATCCTCCCGCAGAACAGAGCAAGAACCGATCCCAGGTGAGACGGGTGGAGATTTATGACACAAAGTGCCTTTGTGGCATACTAAACCTAAGACAGCTTGAACGAGGACTCACCAGGAACACAGACCTGTTAACTCTTCAGTCAAATGCAAAGGTCCATGGGCCTCTTTCCAGAGGAGCAGTGTGTAGATTTTCTTTCCTTGTACATTTTTGGGCAGACATGCACGCTTGTGAGATGTCGACAATCTACTTATAACAGTTAGACATCTTCCTGCGGCATGAAGAGTACTGGCAAGTAGCTCATATTCAGCTTAAGCAAAGCACAAGGAAATGACCCCATGCACTTGAATTTTAAATCTTCTAAATATAGAAGGACTTTCAAACAAGCAAAAAAAAACAATGGATTCAGGTCATTGAAAAGACTAAAAAAAAGGTCGCCCATTCCTTGTTTGCCTCATTTTCCATCAGACTGTGCAGCTGACTTTGGCACAGGCACTGCCAATTGTCGGTGTATGGTCATTGCATCGAATCCCATGCATCAAGGAGCCTTTGCATCAAGTTTTTTTTTTCCATTTTCCATCTAAAAAATGTGTCAAATGCATTTTATTTTCTTTTTGGGGGTCCCGCCCAAAACAAGTTTTTCACCCTTAAAAATCTACCTGAACAAAAATTAACCATTTACCCCTCAAAAAAACATGCATTTGATGCAAATGTTTTAGATGTTAAAAATTCGATGCAAATGTATACCAATGTATGGCTTTCGATGCAATGACCAGATACCCCAATTGTCATAGTAAAGCGGTGATATTTCAAGGAAAAAAACAAAAGTAAAACTGTATTGTCTACCAACGTGATTTATGGTCAAATACCAAAGGAAACCTTCGTAGTTGTTCTTTGATTCTGGTGTTGTGCGGATTTTGCACAGTGGCTTTCTGAACGGCGTTCGGAGAGCCTTCATGAAGGTATAGGTTCAAATTTGTGGCCATCGTTTATTTTTATTTGTTTATTTTTTTTACATGATTGCAGTGCACTACAAAGTCCAGCAGGTTGCAAAACAACCCATTAGTGCCCGGAAGCGGTTTTACAACTTTACAATGTTGTTCATTACACATCGCCAATGCCTTCAAAGAGAAGCATGCACGTGCGTTTGGTCATTTAAGGCAGTTAAATAAAGCGTGCACTGCAAATTGACCTTCATCTGCAGGCCAAAGGGTTTCACCATAGCTCTCTCCCTGGCTGTGAACCTTAACTTTCATATCAGATTCATCCTTCATGTTCATCTTTCAATCAAGTCTCATAGCAACCGCACATTTAACAAACCCCATTTAGTGAACATGCACATCGCGAAGCTTCATCACAGATTACAGGTTGCGAAATTTGACTTTTAAAGTGCTGAACAGTGGCTGCCGTTGCACTTATGAACAACCTGCGACCGTACAAGGAGTTGCTCAGCCAATGCGCTGCACGTTGTTCTGAACTACATACGCCACGCGCTCGAGGGAGTGCACGTCCGCTTTAGATAGATAACCAAACCGCACGTGCATCCCAGGATTAAAAAGATTAAATCACTCCTGTTGATTGCAGAGCATGTAATACTACTTGTTGCGCAAGTACAGGCCATCGATTTCTGGTGTGCGTCTCAAGTTCACACTGCACGTAAAAGAAGATGCCCTTTAAACACTTTGAAAGGGAAATGTTATCATTCATTTGCATAATCTTTTGGAAAAAGCATTAGAAAAAGTACCATTCCTAAAGTCTCTGAACTATACTTCTTGAACTACAAAAAATCAGTAGGCAGATGCTGTTAACACCAAATAAAAATGTCCAGCCCGTTCATATGGACTAAAATTTAAATTTAATAGAGAACATTTTATCCCTAAGCGATGCAAATGGTTTTCCATTAAACCTCCAGAAATGAACAGTGGCTCTAATTATCTGAGGCCATCTGCCTACCCTATTGTCTCCTCACCCTGGGGTATCCTATCTTCTTGTGGACAATCTGCCCCTAAAAGCAGGTTGCAGGTTATTTTGCTATATGTCATTTATTTAATTCTGTGCATTTAGTACCTTTTACTGTGGGATTCATCAACATGAAATACAAAATATTATGAAAGAAATCACTACAATTTGTACACGTATGGGTAAACTGTGCTGTCTGTGCACATGTAATGCCGGATTCTACAAGGGGACATGATGTTGATCTGACTAAATAAAAGATGTGGGCAAGTCACAAAATACAATGAATGAGCTGAGGGTTTTGGCCTGGCAATCAGAGGCAAAACACGAGCCGGGGCATTAAAAAAAAAAAAAATCGTTTGCTATTGAGTTTATGTAATACAAGATGGTGTAATTAAAATCATTATGATATAGAACACGCAGAACCAAACATGTTCCTTCCTTCCTTCCTTTCTTTCTTTCTTTCTTTCTTTCTTTCTTTCTTTCTTTCTTTCTTTCTTTCTTTCTTTCTTTCTTTCCACGTCTTCTGTCCAATATAATGCAACATGTAGTCGGGCAATGTGCTGTTGTGTAGGACCATTGAGTCATGCACAGCAATGTGTGATGGTCATATCCTCCTCACATACCACCTGCACATTGAGGGAGTGGTACATCTTTGTGTTAAGGTAGACCTCTGCTGTGGCATGTCATGCCACTACCTCAATGTGTGTGCAGTCAAGTACCCAAGCACATTGGGCATGCCGCGAAGTGCATAGAAAATGTTCTTGGTGATATTCACGTTTGCTTGCGTCGTTGGCAGGACAATGTGCTGGAACACATGACAGAGAAGGGCATCCAGGACCTGCAGCAGCACTTTGGAAAACATAAGCAGTGATATTCCATGCAACTCATCGGCTGTGTGCTGAAATGTGCCCATAGCCAGGAAATGACGGAGAGACACCACCTTCAACAGTGGGGGCATGACATTGAGGATTCCAATGGCGCTATGGATGTCATCATGGATGAGGCCAAGTATTGATAGGATGTCTCCCTGTTCAAGCAGTACAGTGTGTGTATTGGCTGTCTGTCAGGGTCCATGGTGTGGCCCTGGTGTGGGGTATGTGTGATTGCCTATGTGGTACGGCTTGCTGGGCATTGTTCCTCAAAATATCCATTCTCCTCTGCATCCTTCCCCTCCACCGCTGACTGCCCAGCTGCTGCCAGTCTTAAACCTCCTTAGTATGTAGGTTCACTCCTGCACGGGCACCTCCATGTCCATGGCAGCTTCTACAAGTGGCAGCATGGTTGTGTTGCTGTGTGTGTGTGGTGTGGGTGTCATTCTTTTCTGCAGTCACTGTGCTCATTGTGTGCAGCTGGGTTGATTAGGTCACTTGTGGCCCACACGTGCAAACCTGGGCCTGGTTACCACACCCTCTGCGGTGCCAGTGATACTGGTACGGTTTTGCCGGTGCGACGAGCATTTTAGTGGTCGGGATGCTGCCTTCTTTTCGTTGTGCTGTTGTTTCCAGTTATGCATACCATGTGTTCCCCTGTTTTCATTGCCTGTGCGACTGGTGATGGTGTGACTGTGCAGGCAGTGGCCTGCAACATTGTTTCTGTGGTTGCCTCTTTTAGGGTGGTGGTCCGAAATGTGTGCCGGTAATCAGAATTACTGGCACGTTGTTTCCAGACCGCCACACTTGGATTGAGGTCCTATCAGAGTAAATACTCAATCCGTAGTCCAGAAAAGCTTTGGAAAAATTACCACTATCCAGATGACTTCATCACCATCCAATTTCTTTGGAGCACCGGATGGATTCTCATCACCACAACTTAGACAAACCATGCATAGTCCACTATATTTGAAACCTCCAAAAACATAAAGCCGTATTCAAAGCTGTCAAACTTTGCCTCAACAAAAGAGCAGAACCAGCGATGCCTCAGTCTATGACGTGTTCACAGATAAGTAGACACAATCAGACACAACATTGAATCACCAAGCATGGCGTGGGTTGGGTGATCAAATACAATATTGTGACGTTACGATCAACACGCTTTACTAGCATCATAAAAGCATTTCTATTCTATTTCTATTTACAGACACGTGTAAAGTCGTGGCTTTTGGCACAATGTGATGAGAGGTGTGTGCAGTAGATAAACATTCACATGGATGAAAAGATCACCAAACACGATATCGACAAGGTAAGATGCAGCATTGCGAGTATCATCATCCAGGTCATTGAAAATGTGTTCATAATCCAGGATACAGGGGAAACATGTGTGTTGGTTACGTTTAACTTGGCCAGCGCGTTCAAAACTGTGAACCACACAGTGCCCCACAGCACACTTCACACCATTAGGGAGCTTAACAAATCAGATTGATGATGGCTCATCTCCCACCTCATATGCACAGACCAACTTCACAAGATTGTCACCAACACGTTCCAAATCTGCTCCGTAAATTCAAGAGTCCAACAAGGGTCAGTAATATGCACCACATTACCGTAGGAGCAGTCAGAGGGTAAGAGGGGAGAAAATTCAAGTGTACAGTAGGGTGCATGTGCAGTGGTGGGAGTAAGACTATGGACAGAAGCAGAAAATAAATGTCATATCCTCAAACCCCAAAAATAAATAAATGTCATAGGAGGAATACAATGATTTACTAAGAACATCAATAGTGATAAACGTGGTGTTGATGCAATCCTGGGAACATGTGATTGAGGCGTCACCTAGGTGATGAAGCATTCGCTCAGTTCATGAGGCTGACACCATTTTCCAAGTCTGGTCCTCAAACTAGCACGGGCGCACCAGGTAGATGTTCTATCCCACCGTCATTGTTGGCAGAGAGACTGATGGGCATATGTGACCGCTATGACACACATCGCTAGCCAGGCCAGTGAATGGAGGGTTGGAGGCTCCTACCCTGTTGAATGGCATGGAGGAATGTAGGAGAAATTGCAAGCAGAATCTCATAGGGCTGAGTAGGGCGTGCGTTGAAGATACGTCGGGGCAAAATAGTGTTGCGATGTGTGGGCAATTTGGCTGGTTTGACTGAACAAAAGAGGTATGAACAGTGTTACTCACTGTATGCATCCTAATTCTGGAATAAAGTACTGATGAAAATCAGACAGAATATTTTAAAATTCTTCCCCTCCCTTTCTGCACCCTCAATACTGCTCATTCGATATCCGCTGCCTTTTTTGTACAGAATTATATTGCTTTTAGCTAGTTGTGTGCGTTATAAATCTATTCTATTCATACATACATACAACCAGTTTGCAAGCTTAATAAGTAACAGTGTGTTCTTCATCTCTTTCATTCCCAACCTGCTATAGTTTATTAGAGTATTTAGGAAGAACCACTCTGCCCCCAGAGTAGTCATTATCCTCCTCACACCATGTAGTGTAAGCATGTTATTGATTGCTGAAGTCCTTTTAGAGCTATATATACTTACACGAAGTTTACAATTACACTGACACTGTGATTGCTTTTTAAATTATGATTTTGCGCTGAGATGTCATTTGGAATCAGAGACATAAAGGTCCTTGTTAACAAAGAACCGATCATCACAGAACAGCACATCATTTGCGTTTTTCTTAGAAGCAACGTTCTGTGCAGACGCGCAGGTCACCTAATGCACACGGGTAAACTGCACATTTAAGAAAGAATTGTGCAGTAGAGCAAATACTGAGCAACCCGGCCACGTTTAAGTACTGGTGTTGGGCGCACTCACCCGAAACAAATGTATTCATTGGCTGCCAGGCTCCACAAGGGTGCTGGAAGGACAATTATACAAGCCAGGCAGTAAAAGCTTTGCTGTCTTTCAGGAAAAAAAAAGAACAAAAAAAAAAACATTTCAATACCTTCAATAGGGCTAGAAACGTGTGTGCGACTTCAGCCACATGAGCTGCAGCCGATGCATCTTTCTGTGAATTGCAGTCTTCTGTGCATGCTCCAAACAGACTAAGGTGACTGCAAGGTAATTTCCTTGCATTCACATGTGACTTCCATTTTGAATGCGGGATGTGCAAAGTCTGAAGAGACTTTCCTCATGCCCCAGATGCGAGGGATTGCTCTTTGGGGTAAAACGTAATATATGACTGTGTACATTTCGGAGTCACTGGGTCAGGTTTTCTTTTTAGAATCCTCAACATTTTTATACACATGATAGAATGTGTAAGTACATAATTCCTTAACCTATGTCAACAAAAAACGTTCCAATATGGCGCCAAATTGTGAAGGAAAATGTGCAAAGTTACAGTGTCTGCTTAAATTCAATCTCTGGTCAAGTACTTCCTCGACCAGAAGTAATACAGGGCAGAAACATGTTGTGGGCAGTGCATATATTTTACTGCACAGTGTATCATATTTAAATAGTTTACATGGCGAAACAAATATTTAAGGTTAAAGCTGCGTTTGAAATTCCAAAATTTTGCAGATAATTATTTAATGTCTAACCTCAGATCATCTGTGTAGTTTAGAACACTACAGTGTGCTTCTTTGTGGGGTGGCCATCAATTCCTTGAGTGAGTGTAAGTTAAACATTACAGTAACTGAGTACGTTTCCATTTCCTTGACGCGCGTTTTTTATAGAATGCAAGGAAGGCATGTGGGGGGTGAAGGATTGTGTTTAGGGATGAATGGTTAGCGGCTAGATTGAACGTTTGACAGTGAGAGGTGAAGTGGTGTATTGAATGGCCATGAGTGGGATGTTGGGGGTAAGGAGTGAGGTAAAGAGCATGGCGACAGGTGATTGGGTACAACTGAAAGGTAATCGGCTAGGTCCTGTATGTGATGAATTGCCAACTGGCAAGGGTGTGAAAGCCCTGGCTTCATTGATGTGTACTAAATAATAAGATGATGTGGGTAATTCCATCTCTGAAATGGGATCTGCTGATTAGATTCCCCTTTTATAAGCTCCATGCCAAAAACATGTGCTGTATCTGAGTCCTGATGCATCAGTATCATGATTTGTAGTGCCTGCTTTACAGCAGAGCATAGCAGTGACAACCCAGAGTATCCGTCCCCATCCCCCTCATGGCAATAACAGAGAGACATGACAACAGCTGATGGGATACAAAGGCTGCAGGATTTATTAACTTACTCTGAGGTAGTTTGCAGGTGATCAATATACAATCAGCAATAATGATTCACATTAAAAGGATTGCTGATTGTCACCACTGACATTTAATCTATTACTTCCAGGTGAACGGTTCAGTTCTGAGCAAATTTATTCTCAGAGAACACGTCACTTTCGATGGATTACTTCCAGGTTAAATACATTTTATGACTTAGGCTGGTCTGCCCATTTTCAGTCAAGTGCTTTTGACTGCCCTCTCTTCTGCTGATCGGGCGCAGTCGCATTCATCCTGAGGCCAGCCGTCACGGCTCAGCCACCTATATGTGGGTGCAGCACTTCTTATTTTGTTGCAGTGGCTGCTTCTTATGTAGTGATCACTATATAACTCTGCCAAGGCTCTTAGTAAGCCACTCATTGTCTAAGAGCCCCCCTAGCCATCTACCCATTCCCATACTTAATAACACCCACAGCTCCTCAAAGCCCCACGTAGGTTGATCAGAAACAGGCATTGCCTGATTCTGAAAGATGTACCCCATCGGGCAGGAAATGACTGTGCCTCAGTGAAAAGCATGTCTGATGAAGCCAAGACCCTGGCTCCAGGTGTTAATGAAGCCAAGACCCTGGCTCCTGGTGTATTAGTCTAATGTCACATACAGTTGATGCCTTGTGGCTTCCACCCGGTGTGTGATCTGTCTCCCTTCCAAGTGACCCTTGCTATGTTCTCAGACCATATAATGTCTGTATTACCCATCATGTGGGCCATTACCATTAATGTTATCTTCATCTTATTCAGTAGAAGCCCCCTGCTTAGTTCTGTAAAGTCAGACCCCCAGGTGGATTACCAGTATATGTGGAGCAGGGTCCCATGTCAGCCTTTTGTGGACCATCCCTAACAATGAGTCCCACTTCATACCCAGTGCTCCTGCCCATGTCATGGCGGTGCCCTTGAGAACCAGGCATCCTTCCCCAGCATGACACGCCGCTCACACTATGTAAGAGTGTCCAATTACCCAGACGCAGGTGTTCTCTGAGGAAACATTGGAGATGGGGCAATTCAGTCAAAGTAAACCACTCATTTATACAAAACATGGTGCATTTTCCACAAAGATAGTCCAAACCTATGGTTTCCAATCAGTGGTGCATGACATAGGGCCTGATTCTAAGTCTGCCGGTCCGTAAACAACGGTGTCGGTAAGCTCACCGGATCGGCAAACTCTGAGTCTGCCTGCCACGGCCACTGTGCCCGACAGGTCTGACCCTGCCGGGCGCAGTGGCCATGATATACAGACTGGTCACGGAGGCACCAGCACCATTGCTAACAGTGCTGGTGCTTCCGTGTCCTCACGCCCATAGAGTCCCATAGAACTTAATGGACCGGTCACCCCAATACATACCTCCCCACCTGCCCTACCCTATTATCACCACTCTATCACACCAAAAGGGAATTGCCAATGACACACTGCCAACCTACGGGTACAATTTGCCTGCACCTGACTTCCCGGGCCGACAGACTTGGCGCCGGTAAAATATTACGGATCCGGTGGCAACCTGCCGGTGGCAACGGCAGGGTTACCGCAGGACCGGTAATGAGGCCCATAGTATATATTTTTCACACATAACCTGTACTTCACACACCAAAATATTCTCAAAGGACTAATGCTATAAATTCGATATTTTTCACACATAATCTATATTTTTCACACCAAAATCTTCTCTAAGCTAATTACTAATGTAACAGAGACTATGCTAACCAAATTTGTCACTCTGCAGCGCAGCGATGTACTGCCCACTGTTCATGGTGGGGTGGGTGTTCTTGCATGGCCAGGGAGTACATAAAGTATCTTTCAGAGGCCAATCTTTTGTAGGCCCTGTGCAGGTAGCCCTTCGTTGAAGGTTGTTGTGGCAGCACACATTCTAAAGGAGGATGGCGGAAAGTCTCCCGCTTCTAGGCCTGATGCTGACTGAGATGCAGCAAGTACTTTGCAAAATTGGAAAAGAGAGAGGGGTGATCTGTCTGCGTGTGTAAAGAAGTATCCCTGGGCCTGCAGGTCTGACTTGTATGAAGCTTACAGGGCTACACAGTAGTGCCTATGATCTCCTAGGGGAGCCAGATTCACCGTTTTAACCTTCCCTGCTGGTCTGTCTTGGACCACCTGACAGTGATGCAGGCATGTGTGGCACTGACCCCTACCTCATCCCACAGGAGTCCGCTCTGGCTGTTGTCTGATTTGGATTTGGCACAGAGCTTGCTAACCCTTGGAGATGCAAAAAAGGTAGATGCGAAGAATACGTAAAGCAGCAGTGTCTCAAAAGCGGAGCTGCAAACCCCCTGAAGGCTGTTTAACAACAATCTTAATGTGCCAAGGTGTATGGGGGCCCTGTGATCACCTGGCTGTTGTTCGGACCTGGTCCAACCTTTCTGCACCACTCTGATGGGAAATTCCCTTGGGTGGTCCAGGCCACTCCCAGTTTTGTGTAGAACGCCACTGCTGCTAAGTAGGCTGAGACCCACAATTTAGACTTTCCTTGATCATTTGCCCACAATACAAATACCTGGATTTGTTCGAATGAATTCATAGCTTTGCCTCTCCTTGTTGAGAGTGTCAGTGCTTAGAATGTACCATAGTTCCTTTGGTAGCAGATCCTCATCCCCAGGGCGAGTGATTGCCTGCCAGTGTCTGGATTCTCAAGTCCACTTCACCAGACTCCACAGCTCGCTCATGAAGGGGGTCATCATGGGTCCGCTTTTGGCATTTCTGCGCAAAACCTCAATACTGGGAAGCGAGAAAGGGCGTCATATGCTATGTTCTTGAGCCCTACAATATGTCCTGCTCTAAAGACCACATTGTTGTAAAGACAGAACATAACTAACTCCCTCGGGAGGCCTAACACTTTATGGCAGCTGGCTGACTGGGAGTTGATGGCCTGCACAACGGACATGTTGTCAGACCAGAATAATACCTTCCTATTGGTGAATGACTACGGCCACATTTGTAAGGCCACTGTGATAGGGAACAACTCCAAAACCATTATGTTGCTGGTATGACTCTGCCTGTGACATGCCTCCGGCCATGCTGGCCCAAGGATCATGCTAAAACCGGTGGCTCCAGGGGCATCCGTGAAAAGTTGCAGGTCGGTTTTGTTGACCCACAGTGATTGCCAAAGTAAGGTTCCATTGAAATGAGTGAGGACGTCCAACCAGATACATAGGTCTTTTTTTAGGTCAGCCTTCAGGCGGATAAAATGTTGTTTCTCTGTTACACCAGAGTTGGCCACAGCCATTCTCCTGGAGAACACATTTAGCTACCTTTATTGTCCCTAGCATGGCCTTTTCTTTCTTGAGGACTAAACCTATGTCCTCGGCTAGGCCCTCTACTTTGTCAGATGGTAACCTACACATTGCTTGGGAAGTGTCTATTTCAATGCCCAAGAAAGTGAGGCATGCGGTAGGGTCTTGGGTTTTGTCTGGTGCAAGGAGTACACCCAGCGTTGCTGCAGTTGAAATAAATGGTGCCAACACTTTGTGACACTTGTCAGTGTTGATTCTATCGACAAAGAGGAAATCATCCAGGTAATGGATCGTGCTGCCAGCTGGTTTGGTCTCCCGTACCACCCATTCCAGGAAACAGGAGTACATTTTAAAGTATGAGTATGAGACGGAACTACCCATGGGCATGCATCTATCATAATAGAATCACTAACAGGCAGCAGCAGTATGGGTGGACTGGAAGGAGTCTGAACACAGATCCAATGTCTGCTTTAGCGACAAGTGCCCACTTCCCTCCTCTCCTCCCCAGTTCTATTGCTTCATTAAATGAGCTATAAAACACTGAACATTGCCCCTCGTCTAACCAGTGATTCACAGGGTCACCCTTGGGATAAGATAGGTGATGAAACAGCCTGTACATTCCCTTTTCTTTTTTGGGTACCACCCCCAAGGAGGATATGATAAAATGCTCTATGGGCAGAGTGCTGCAAGGGCCACAAATGCGGCACAATAGTCTCTCTTTCTCTATTTCCCAGCTGCCATCTCGGGCAAGTCTGTTGCAGACTCCAAGTTTCCAGCAGTCCTGTGTACCGCATGGCGTGCGTCGAGTATTCCAAAACCTTCACTGAACCTGTGAAATAACAACTACCTTTACTTACTTTTTCAGCCCACCCTTTTCCTGTGACGACCTGACCGGAAGGGGAGAGGCTTCTTTGTGGGGGGTTGATGGAAGGTGATGAGGGACTGCTGCCTGGGGATACCTCCTATGGTGCCCCTCCCACTCATTTTCCCCTGCTGGAAACGGTGATATATGCACGTTCAGAGGTCACACTGGTCCATTTGACAGCTGCAGTGAAAGGGACCAGGCATCAAAGGAACAGACACATTCAAGGGGGCTAGGCATCACACCAGGATGCTGCATTTCTAAAGGCCTTTGATGCTACTGAGAAGGGAAGGGGTGTGGCTAGTGTAGCCAGAGAGAGATATGTACAGTTTTTGGAAGATTCTGCCATCTTGCCTCACTCTGTCTCTTTCCCTTTTCTGTGCCCACGTCTTCCTGTAACACAAAGCACTTTGAGTGTGAAGTAAGAAGGGCTAAATCCAGTCATTTCAAGAGCAGGTATTGGATCTGAAAGAAGGCTAGCTTTAGTCTAATCACCTCTGGACTTTTACTATTATAGGAAGGGGGTCTCAACCCACTTCTTTGAATCAGCTTTGGAATTCAACCCTGGAAAAAGATGTTGCTTGAAACCTGCTAGGGAAATAATTTGTTTTCAGAGTTCTCCAGTTGAAAGGTGAAGGCAGGTGTTTCAAGCCAGAGGTGAGATATGTCCACTAACCAGCCCCTTGGACCATTGAGGGTGAGGCTGCTGCTAGAACAATACCTACCTCTCGCACAGCCAGAGTGGTACCCAGGGCCTCACGGTGTTGAAGGACATCTGCAGTTGTGTGCCAGCCTCCCCATGTTTCGGAGCCTGAGCATAAGGATCCATCTTGCCACTGAGCCCATGGAGAGGGACTCACAGCACCCTGAGAACCAAGAAAGCCATGTTCCTAGTGAACTGCTAGAAGCCATGTTTCCAGAACTGTTTGACACATTTGAACCACCATGGCCCTCTATCTCTGCCTTTTACACTCTCCCAATCTTTGCACTAGCACCAAGAAGTCTGATTTGGTTCTGCCGGACCACCAAGAACTGCAAAAAGGTACTATTGACTCCTAGCTATGCTTTTGGCCCATCTTCAGAATCAAGAGACTGCTTAGGTAATTTGAATCTCTTTTGCAATCTCATGAAAAATCTTTTTTTGAACATTGTGGTCGCTCAGTTGCATTTTCTCTCCCTGTCTCCTGCATCTTTTTTTATTGTTGCATATTGTTTGTTCTTCCTACATTGGTGTTTTTTCCAGTGTTTTCTAGTTATTTATTATTGGACGCAGTGTTTTTGATTAAAGTATGTGTTTTTTATAGAATCTTGATTTAACATTCCTTTATTGTGGACTGTTATACTTGGCTGTTTAAGAAACACACACCTCTTGAGAGAATAGTCTACTACAAAAGGTGAAGGAGGTATATCTCTGTCTGTTTTGCCTCTATGATTGTGTTGGCTCTTCGTTTGCAGAAGTGTAAGGGCTAAGTGGGGGCTTTAGCCTCTACTCAGCCTTGTATTAATGCAGCGCAGAAATCAATTGGTCAGATTGGTGGGCGGCAGTTTGGATTTGACACAGTTGGTGCTTTTGAAGCGTCTGTTCATCAATCCTTGTAATATCTAAATGGATGGGTTACAGGTAACCAACATGACACATTTGAGAGCATGTTCAATTTGATTTCATGTTATAATATCCTTCAGAATTGTGAAATGGAGTTACACCAACATTTAGTGGATAAAAATATCAGAGACCTTCGGGAGCTTGCAAGAGCCAGAAAAAGACCGAGATGAATTCATCTAAGTCAGATGACAAGGGGAATGATAACACAATCTAGGAGGGAAAGCTCAGAGGTTCTGACCCCTCATCAAGGAAAGCCCCTAAAAAACAAGAAGGGAATTCCCAGTCCCATGGTTGGTCAGCCCCCACAGACAAGAAGAGTGAGTGGCCCCTAGCAATGAGGCACCTGCATCCTCAACGCCCAGAGGTTGTTTTTCAGTGTGGGGATAGGGTACATAAAATGGGTGATCCAGCTTGCAATTTGAGACCCAAGCAAGCAAGCAGTCTCTCTAGGCCAAGGAATGGCAGAAGGTTCCCTCTTTCTCTGTGGAAATGGTACCGGGTCCTTTGAGAGTGTCCCAGTTCCTGCCAAAACTCTGATATTTCCATACAGTGTGTTCATAACTGAGGAGACATTTCCTGCCTTGTGTTTTCCTATTGCAAGTATGGGTGAAGAAAGGGCAGTGTATCCCAGGGCCAAAACAGCGGGCAAGAGAATTTGATGGTCTGACATACTGCTCTCTGGCAATGGTAGAGCTTAGTTGTATGGGTGACACTTCCCTTCACCTTGTTGCAGTCTAAGACTTAATTACAGTAGGGTATCTGTTGGATAATGATCTACCTGATCCAGGCATAGTCGAGGCAGTCACTAGAGCGCAAGCTCTGAGAGCAGCACTGGAGGAAGTGCTTGAGGGCCGATGCCCTGAAACTTCCTGAGATGGAAAGTGTAGAAACCAGTCTCACGGTAACTCCCTGTCCAGGCCTGATGTCCCCTAAGGCTCCTACTCTTTTGAGAGAGGAATCAGTGGCCACTGAAGTGACTATGGAGTTAGCAACGGTTTCAGTGATCTCACAGTTGCCTACGGGTGTAGAGGATATACCCAAGATGGCGGATGGGGAAGTTTAAGACCTGAAGGGCCTGACAGAACTGGGGGAGTCAGGTTGACCTTTGTCAGGGACAGAGGAAATGTCCCACTCTGGGGAGTCTATTGAGGCAGACAGAGGATCAGGTGCATGGCAGAGGTTCTGAACCTTCTAGAAGGGGAACAGGCACATAGTGAAAGCCCTGGTCTATTCTAAAGCCAGGAACCAATGCAAGGCGAAAGCCCTGACCAGTTCAAAGGCAAGGATCTGAAGAATTATGGGACAGAGCACAGCCAGAAATTGGTTGTTCACCCAGGCCACAAGGACTTTTCTACCAGACATGGTTCCTGACATACCTGCTGGCCATTTTGATGTAGCTGGGACATTTGATAGCGTGTCCGATCATTTCGGTAATCTCAGTGTGGATTCAGAGATGGAGTCTGTGTATTCAGTCCAGCCCTACCTATGTACAGACAGGACAGGAGAGGCACACCAGAACCCTTTACATTCACTACCTCTGCTTGGGTGGTCTGGTGAGAGGAAAAGCAACTTCTCTCATGTGGGATCCCCCCAGATGTCATAACTGACAGGGGATCCCATGTAATTTCTCTGGCTGTGGAGACACCACAGAAACCTCAGCAGGCTTCTGCCTACCAAACAATTCCCACCGCAGGAAAGCTGGCTTAAGCATATACAATTGTAATTTAAAAAACACACATAAGAACAGGCATATCAATTATTAGATTTCAGACATCTATTCATTTGAAGAAACTTGTAGCTCATTGTTATTTTTTTGCACTATGACCCGTGTATTTGAGCTGGCTGGTTCCATCGTGGCATTCTAGTTACTTTTTTAACGGAGCGTATGCGCCCGACGCATATAATAGGTCACATGATGATACACGTGACCAGCTACTCTGTTTGTACTGCATCGGACAGACAGATTTCCGCATTGTGGTTAGCAATTTTCTTTTCTGTGGCCAGAAGATTGCTTTCTTCACCTGAGGATTACATATTAAATGGACTTTGAAGCGCATTGCAGATAAAATCGTCTAGAGATATGATGGCCGCACTCCATGTGCGTTTACCGTTCTGTCCATTGAAATCTTTTCTTTTCTACTGACTTAGATTTTTACTATCTCTCACTTGTGTTGATCTCTGTCCAATTCTCGATTTATTGACAACGTTTACATTAAATTTTTCTGCTTACATTCCACAGAGTACATCGGTCTAAGCACATCATTGGAATTCTATTTTCAACATATTTTGACAGCTTTCTGTATTCAGTTTTTTACTTGCGCTATGTTCAACTTTCCCCATTTTAACCAGCTATACTTGTAGTCATATTGGTGAGTTTTACCATTACATTTGTGTGCAATCTAGTTCTGTTACCTGTGTTGACCTCTGTCCAATTCACAACCTTTTTGGCAACACCCATATTAGATTTTCTGTTTACATTCCACAGACTACATCGGTCTAAGTACATCATTGGAATTCTTAACATATTGTGATATCTCTCAGTGTTCAGTTTTTACCCGTGCTATGCTCAACTTTCCCTATATGAACCAGCTATATCGACTGATAGGTGAGTTTTACCGCTACATCTGTGTGTAATCCAAGTCTGTGCCTCCGTCTGGACATTTGATTTATGGACGCTCAATATTTACCCTAAGGAACTATACACTTTGTTGCCAATAGATTCCAGAGCAAGCCACTTTAATGAACTTCAGTCATCCTACTCTTGTGCCACAGTGGATCTAATCCAATCAGCAAATAGATGTGAAGCATTTAAACACAGGATTAAAATTCAGGTACTTTACCATTTTCTTGTACCAATGTTTCGGCCATAATAACTTAATGGGCTCAGCTGTAAATCAATTGGGTGATCCACACGATTAATGTATGCTAGATTTAGCATTATAAAATATAGGGATATTACCAATGGTCAATTGGCTTAAGGATATTAATTGACATTGTAACATATAGACTTCCATACTGCCTTCATCAAGATAACCATTTCATGTTTGCATACACATTGCATGTGGGGACGAACTCCAGGGTGATTAGAGGTTTTGTTTAGAGATTTTATCTATGATGTGTTAGGCACATGACCCTCCTAGTACTATTGATATGTTGTGGCAATGATTAAATGTACAATCTGCTGATAGGTTGTCCTTTGTATATATTTTCACAGATGTGTTGCTCCTGAAGAAGGGGTTGTCACCCCGAAACACATCGAGCTAGGAAATTTCATGTACTTCACTTTACCCTGTCACTTACAGGGTTTCAATTTATTTTGTAAACTTTGATAATCTTTTCTGTCTATTTGTGAGAATGTTATGTATGAGTTGTATCAATACTTTTTGTTTACTTACAACTCTTAACAAGTAAAAATTTGATTTGTTTCAAGAAGAAAACATTTTTATGACTGATTTGTTCAGCTTTGATGGTGTGCAGGGGACGGGAGTGTCTTTAGAGTTAGACACTTGACTTTCGCATTTGTATATTTCAGACTCCGTGTTAGAGCCTGTATTCCTCCTCTGAACCCTAAGTAATCATTTAACAGATCCCGAAATTCACTTATGCAATTTTTCTTTAACCAGTGTGCGCATATAGACATTCTTACTTATAATGATTGCAGTGACATTCAATTTGATATCCCACATGAGTCAGCTCCTCTGAGTCAGCTCCAGCTATGGAAGTCGTTGTGTAGTCTGGCCAGATGGGCTAAGATCATCAAAGGACAGAACTGGAACCTGAATGGCCATGCTTCTTTTATATCTTTGTATGGGTGGTTAACTCCCTCTGCCAGAGACAGCTGCACAACAGGCAGCTGCGCTGGGCCCAGGGATTACAGGAGCACCCCTATTCGCTTGGGTTGGCCTCATACCAGGGTGCAGCATTTCTAAAGGCCTTTGATTCTATTGAGAAGGGCAGGGGGAGCGTTAGTGTAGCCAGAGAGCGATCTGTACAGTTTGAAGATTCTGCCAACTGGACTTTCTTTGCCTCTCTTTCTCTTTCCTGTACACCTCACTTCCTGTAATACAAAGCACTCTGGGTGTGATTTTAGAAGGGCAAAGTCCACTCATTTGCAAAGCAGGCATTGGACCCCTGAAGCAGGCAAGCTTAGTCTAATGACCTATGGATGTTTACATTTAAAATAAGCTGTCTCACATCATATCTTTGAATCATTTTATGGACTACAACCCTTGAGGAAGATTACATTTGGATCCTGCTGGGAGAGAGATCTGTTCCAGAGTCTTCCAGTTGTGAGGAAAAGGGAGCTGTTCCAAGGCAGAGGCAAGCTCTGTCCCCTAACCATCTCCGAGGACCATTTGGGTGAAGCTACTCCTAGAACAAGACCTGTGTTAGGACTATGGGTTGTGCACACCTGCTTCTGGGTTACTATACAGAAGATTAGCGGCTTCCACAGAGTCTCGGCTCCCATATTAGGTTATGAAGGACTGACACTCGGATAAAGCAGGCTCTGCAGTCCAGACATCGGCCCACAGATGTACTGGTTCCCTGTGACATTAGGTTCTTTCCTCTAGTTCACAATGGCATGATGTCGTCATCAAACATGGACTTCTGACAAAAAGAGAAATGAGACATTGAACTAGCGTTCTTGAAAATGGTTGTACTGTGAAGAACCCTACTATGTACTTTCTCTTGTTTGAGTCTAAACATTAGTGGCTTAGGTATTTAGACATGTATTTAAATTGAAAGATGGGAACCTTAGTGTCTGGTTAAGGTAACAAGGATTGCTCTTTCTATTTTTCTCCTGTCGCATGCTTCGAAGGGACCATTGTACCATAGGAACACTGCCAGAGCAGGATTAGCAACTGCAAATTCTAATTGTTATTCTGTTCTCGTAAATGCTTACCTGTACATTGTCCACTTCCATTTCTCTCTCCCCTCTACATCTCCAGTGTCCCGCATTCTGCATCAAGTTAGGGAGGTGTATCTAGTAGCACTTCCACTGGGAAGAAAGGGTTCCACTGTATTGTGGTCTCAGCCAGTGAGGATACTTTCTTTCTGGTGTGGAGTGCACTCCATTATGCTTCTGAGAGATTGTCATGCTTTCTGTGGACACGCCACATGATCTGTGACAACCTGCCTCTCTGCAGCCACAGCCGTACCCAGGACTTCATCACATTGAAGGACCCCTGCAGTTGTGTGCTAGCCTCCCCTGTGTTTTGGAGCGCGAGAACAAGGACCCATCTTTTCCCTGAGTTCCTGGAGTGGGACTCACACAACCTGAGAAGTGACCTGCTGCTGAAGCAGGAGAAGACTCTCTGCCAGCAACAGCAATGCCAAGGTTCTCACAGTGTTGATGGTCCTGTTGAAGGTGCCCTGCAGTTGTGTGCTAGCCTCCCCCATATTTTGGATTAAGGGAACAGGACTCATCTAGTGCATGCGTCCCTGGATTGGGACTCATAGCACCCTGATATCCAAGATATTCAGGGTCCTAGAGTTTGCAGCTGTGTTATCAGAACTGTTCAACACATTTGAACCACCAGGACCCTACTTTGCTGCTTTTTGTGCTCTCCTGATCTTTGCACAAACACAAAGAAGTCTGATTTGTCACTGCCGGACCACCAAGAACTGCAAAGTGATAATATTGTCTGCTAAGTGCCCCACTTGGTCCAACTTTGGACCCCTGAAACTGGCTTTATGATTTTAATCCCTTTTGCAACCATGAGACATACCTTTTTTGAGTAGTGTGGTCTTTTAATTACCTTTTCGCCCCCTGTCTCATTACCGAGAGTACTGCATCTATTGTATCTTTGCATATTCTGTGTTAATTCTACATGGGTGGGTTTGTATAGTATTTTCTAGTTAGTTATTATTGTATGTAGTGTTTTTGATTAAACTATATATTTTCATAGAAGCGTGATTGGACATTTATATATTTTGGACTGCTATACTTTGTTGTATGGGTCACAGTGAACCCTCTTGATGGTATAGCTTTCTCTCGGACCACATTACCAAAAAAGACGAATGATGTAGATCTCTGAACTGTGCCTGTTTTACAATTATGATTGAGTTGGCTCTTGGTTTGTGGAAGCCTGAGTGCTTAGTGTGGGCTTTATCCTCTTCTCATCTTTCTACTCCTTCAGGACAGATGTTAATTTATCACAGTTTAGGCTTAGGAGTAAGTTGTTAGAGTCTTGAAACACGGTTTAGCAGTGAACAGTGGTTTCCATTTTGGGTTATATGCATGTTGTACAGGTGGCTTTTACTACAGGCTGAGGATGTCTCGCCCACAAGACTCAAGGACAGCAATGTAGCTAAATTGACATGAAAAGGGTGGATTCTTAAATTCTTCCTGAACCACTGTTTTCATGTTGGTTTCCACAGTGAAAGGTATACATGTTTGCTACTACTCTGATGTTAATCCTGCTCTGCCTTCAATCTGCTTTTGTTATGTAGGCTGTCCATTGTGTGATTTTTTGGCAGACATATTATTATTATTTTTTAACTTTAGTTTGACACTTGTTAGACAGCAAACAACGACAACATACACATTACGAAAATTACATATGGTGGCAAGGTGCGTCCTAGCAGAAGCGCACATCAACAAAGCATCATGGACCACTATGTGCATTTTGAACACCTTGAGTCAGCCACAACCCGGAGGACGGGGTAACCTGTGCCCGTCAATCTTTGTATTATGTACCAGATACCTCCGAAATGGCTCCCAGATATCCTTTGGCTTTCTTTCCGTTGTCACCATAGAAACATAAGTCTCCTCTCTATCATTGACATAGGTTAAGTCTCTCAGCCATTCTGAATGTGTCAGCGGATGTTTTGATTTCCAGTGCCTGAGAACACACTTTTAAGCCACCATGCAGGCCACATGAATCCATCTGTGATTGACTATTGAGAGCTTTCCAATATACACCAGCACATTCTTAATAGGCGTAATTGCAGGAGAAATACCAATGATATCATATACACTGTCCACTACTTGCTGCCAGAATCTCACTATTAGTAGGCACTCCGAGAACATATGTCTGAAATTGCCCAGTGTCAAACCACATTTTAGATAAACATCACTGATGCCAGGAGTGAATTGACCAATCTTAGCTGCCGTGTAATGCAAGTGGTTTAATATCTTGAACTGGATCAGTCTTTAACAGACATTCATAGACACTTCTTTTGTCAATAGGCAACGTTTCCCCCACTGTGCATCTGTCATCTCAAATCCTTACTTGTATTCCTATCGAGAGCGTACCACATATTTAAGGTCTTGATTGCACTGACCAAGTCTGTACAGCCAGGAGACCATCATGTGGCCTCATCAAGAGTTAGGCGGTTGGGTAAAAATGTGGTGGTTAATACCGTTACCGTCATATTACCACACCTCCCAACTATGAGTTTGGTGGAAAGTTGGAGGATTCATTTCCAGCTCTGAGCTGCAGGGACGTTTGCTGACTTCCTACCTATTTACAGTGCAATTACTGCAGTAGAATTACCACTGCAGTAATTGTAAAATGTTGCATTGGGTCCTATGGATTTTTTTAAAAATGGGGACTTAACACCACCACCTCCACTTGTGCTAATACGGCTGGAACAAGTGGCGGTAACAGTAAATCTGTTGGGTGGTATTCTGGCAGATTTACCACCAAGATAGCAACTTGTGATGAGGCCCTATTATATGTCTGGATTGCCCTCCTGCTACTATTGCTTCAACACTTGTGTACAGGCGCGTTATAAATGCCATATCATATTATATCATGTCATATGCATGGGTGTGACTCAGACTCCTGAGGGAAACACGGCCATAGCCTCTTCATTGCATCTCTCATACGAATGATGTTGTATAATCTTCATGGATTGATGCTCAACTTGTTTGTGAAATGCTGCAGCAATAAAAACTGCCCTTTTGGGAACCAATCCCCTTACACCAACTGCTCCCCAGATCCCCAGGACCTCACTATAGCTTTGTCGTATGATGGGGGGAGTCCCCGGAAGCACCACAGCAGGACTGCCCTGTTGTATAGGAAACTATAAACCTAGCCTGTGGAAGATCCTGGAACATGCATTTACTGTGGTTCGTACTGGGTCGAAGGTAGAGGAATCTATATATTTGTCACTGAAAATGTCTTCCTGCAAACTAGTTGATGATGTTCCACAGCTCACCATTGCCAAATGCACCGCAGTGGAATTAGTGGGGTACCAGTGTCCTGAATATTGGGCTTCGGCTGCAAGGTATTATCATTTGAAATACGGCATAGCCAGCCCGTCATGTTCATGTGGTTCCACCAGTTTATCCCAGCTCATCCTAGCCCCTCCCGTTCCCCACAATAGATTTGTTGCCAGTTATCTCTC
Source organism: Ambystoma mexicanum (assembly GCF_040938575.1). NCBI lineage: Eukaryota > Metazoa > Chordata > Amphibia > Caudata > Ambystomatidae > Ambystoma > Ambystoma mexicanum. The sequence goes on from NC_090937.1 coordinate 144,339,384, forward strand.
TGTATTGAAAAAATCTCTACAAAAGAAGTCAAGCAGCTTGGTGAGCTGTATCATTTTTAACAGTGAGAGGCGGCCATACATGGAAACAGGGAGCCCGGACCATTCTTTCAATTTTGCGCTGAGATGTGGTAGGTAGTTAGCATAGTTATCAGCATATTGGGATTTCAGAGCGGCGTAGCTATTTTATGGCTAAATATTTAAAACGTGTGGCAAACCACCTAAATCCCATCAAGATCAGAGGAGGACTCAAGGAATTGGTCAATGGGAATAGTGCAGGATTATTACTGTTGACTGTATAGCCAGAGAATCCCATACACTTGTAACCCTCATCCATTCTGGGACGAAGGTTCGTCGAAGGCTCTCGAAGGCTCCCGAATATATGGTAAAGTATCATTGGCATACAATGAAATCATCTGCTGTGGCCCAACTGTATGAATCCCTTATGCATATGCCTAGCCCACATCAATGCTGCCAGCATCTCACTCGTGACTGCAAAGAGTAAAGGTGATAAAGGAGATTGCTATCTCCTACCTCTCTCTAATTGTATTCCCAGCGATAAGGTATTATTTGTGCAAATTCTGGCGATGAGCCGGGTGTACAGGAGTAGGACGCATCCAGCAAAGTATTGCCCAAACCTAAGCCTCTAGAGAACTGCAAATAGGTACTGCCAAGACACAGAATCAAACACCTTCTTTGCACCTAATGAAGCCACTACTGCCATAGCGTGTGGGCTGATTTGTGCCATTAAGCAGAAGATGCGCCTCATGTTCAGCGCTGTGGATGGTGTTGGGATAATTCTTGACTTGTCCGGCTGTATCATTTGTGTCATGTGGGGTAAGAGCTGTGTGGCCAGTATCTTAGTGAAGATTTCTGCAATGACAGTGGCCGGTTGGAGGTCACCTCAGCAGCCGGCTTGCCAGGCTCAAGCAATACTGTTATAACAACCTCTCTAAGGGGTGATGGGAGTTCCCACATGTCCATAGCTGTTTCTCATACTATGAGCAAGTACGGCGCCAATGTGAGTTTGAACACCTTATAGAACTTTATGCCTATTCCATCAGCTTCAGGCAACTTGCCAGACCCAAAGCTGGAATCAGAGGAATCACCTCCTCAGCTGTTATCTGCAAGTCAAGCGCCAATTGTGCCTCTTCAGAAGGATGCAGAAGGTTGATGTCCTTCAACTACTCTCCCACATCTGATTTTTAGCAAATTTTCAGATTTGCATAGAGTATCATGTAATACCTACTGAATTCTGCATTGAAATCTGCCTCAGCATTGAGTACCTGCCCTTCCGATGCCCATAATCCCTGTTATTGCATGATATCCACTTTCAGCCTTTACAGCCCTGGCCAGGGTTGTCCCTGGTCTGTCCGCATCCCCATACTGGCATGCAAGAGCTTCACGTGGGAAGCAATCTACCTCCTTTTGTGCCAACTCTTGAAATTTCATCAGGATGCCATTGATCAGACCCAACCGGGCTTTATCCTTAGTTACCCCAAATGAATTCTCGAAACACCAAATGTGACCTTCTACCTCTACAAGCTCCAACCTAAGAGCCCTGAGAGCCCCAACTGACCACAACATGGGTATCCTGCAAATAAATACTTTAGATTACTCCCATAGGGTGGATTTTGTCATGCAGTAAGTTCACCAGTTCAGTGTCTAACAGCATAGTGGAAGACATCCTCCACATTGGATACAGCTTAGTATGAGATCGAAATATGCTGCATAACCATATCAGCAAATGCTCCAAGAGTGTACATGGGAAGATTTTGCATTCATGCTCTCCCAGCATTATATTAGAAGAAATAAGCCAAAAATCTATCATGAACATGTCATCATGAACCGTTGAGTAACAAGAGTAGTCAATCTTGAACGGATGTAATGCTCTCCAGACATTACATATCTGCAGATGAGCTGTAATTTGTGAAATGGTTTGGGCCGCAGTAGAGAAGGACGGGATGCAGTAGTGGATGGGTCCATGCACACATTCAGGATAGTGTTAAAGTCTCCCCCCCCAAATGAATGGGCTGTCCATCGACCTGGCCAGGGTATCTGATAAATGACTGTAAAAACTCGGATAATTTATGTTGGGTCTGTACACATTTACCAAACCAATTGATTTAACCACCAGAAATCCCACCACTATCACGTCCCGGCTCATAGGGTCAATGATTATTTGTGAAGCCTGAAAGGAGAGTGGGTGAGGGTCAACAATCCCCTCGATTGTGATGAATAATTTGTGTAGAACAACTGCTTGCCCCAGCATCTTGCAAATATTGTGTGCACCCTGCCCAACACGTGCGTCTCCTGCATCATAAGGATCTTGTGGGAGTGTCTCTCCAAATAGGCAAGCAGTTTACTCACCTTAGTTGGGTTATTCATTCCCTGAATTTTCCATGATTTGCACCCAATAGGCATTGACAAATGACAGGAATTACCATTAGCCATTGATCACGACCCATCCCGTATCTTGCACAATACATCATCCACCACCAGTTGCATTAAGGAACACAATGACCGCCAAGACTTTAAAACTTGTGCAAACCAGAAGCAACCCTGAGATCCCCATCCTCACCATCTCCCACACTTTGACAGTGTACGCCCCCAGCTCAAAAACGTTTGACATTTCATGCGGTACAGCAACTTCATATAAAGAATTCAACACTTTCCTGGCTTCACATTACTATCTGGGTTCTGGGTTGTATAAGGAAGGAATGGTATCACAGATATGACACTGGCACAAAGGTACAATTTGTAAAACCTTTATTAAAGTTTCTGAGTTTGGAGAAACTCCTATTTTGCCCTATAGCTATGATGGGAGTAATCTGTACCATCAAATAATAAATAAAGCAGTCCTAGTGCAGTCTGTCATATTAAAATGGCCTACAATAACAAAACCTAATGCCTGCCCTATCTCTTGTAATAAAAGTGTGTAAAGGAGAACATGTATGCAACGGAAAATCAGTGTTCAACAATAAAGAATAAATGTCGCTGAGTCAGCTCTCCTCCCCACGCTAGATAGCACGGAGTAAGGTGGTCCCCATAGACATGATGACACACTCTGGCTCAGGTTCTTAACACAAAGGCAGTTCAAAGCATGGATCGAGGCACGTCTGGCCTTCCAGGTTAAAGTCTCTCTATCCAGCTTTCAAAACACAGTTCGACAAAAGTTCACCTCGGTCTCCCTCAGTCGGGCTTGGACCATTCAAAGCAAAAGTTCACATCAGTCTCCCGCAGTCAGGTTCAGAACTTTCAAAGCAAAATCCTTGCAGGAGTTCCCTTCCCCAAGCATAATTAACATCCTTTCGAGGGTCCATTCCCCTAAATTATTACACGTCCGCTCCCCCTAAGTCGGGCTCGGACCATTTCCTGATGTCGAAGACTTTGAAATGTGCGTGGCTTTTTACTACAGACCTCCGTAGGAACACTTCAGCTCACACTCTTTTGTTATTAGACCCAGGATCTGGGTAGTTCGATGTCATTAGCACAAACTTTAAACGTTCATCTTTCTACTCTCCTCTTTTCTCAGGGTTAATTTTGATCACTTTTCTTTTTACAGTTCATTCACTTTATCGCTTCATAACACAAATATTTCACCTTTCACTGAGACTTTGGAGTCGGCTACTTCCTTTCGTCGAACCACTCTGCTACTCAGTAGCACTGGTTTAACAGCTGTGGGTACTGCAAAGTTCATTCACAGGTCTGCCTTCCTTCGCCCCTCATCCAAACTTGTGCAACCTTCAATTCTGCGATGTAGTGTTGCAGCTTCAATTTTTCCTTAACATACAATGGTCTTTCGTGTCACATGGCAACTCACAGGCTTTGTGCGTTTCTTTCTTGTCTTTGCAGTTTTTCATTCACGAGTCAAGGTTAGTACCACAGGCTTGGCCTCGCCTCCTCAACTCTGCCCTTTAACCGGCAGGGTTCATAGTATCCTTAAAACACAATGCAGTCTTCTTGTCTAGGATGTGGCCTTCTCCATGTGCCTTTTTCTGCCTTTTAGAGGCAACAACCTCCTGCAGGGAACTCCTGGTGTTCTCTACCCTTTGCTCTAGTCCTTCGTTCCGTTGCTCTGCTCCAGTAAGTTCTCCTTCTCCCCAGATGTTTTGCTCTTGCTCATGTTTCAACTTGCTCAGAGTGTGTCTCCATGTTCTGCCTTTTATCTGTGTGTGGAGAGCTAATTGGTATAAGATGTATGCATTTAAAGTCAAGTGCCTGACTTTGCCTGACCCGATTAGCGGGACATGTACAATGAAATATGTAAGGATTAGCCTCTTTACTATCAGTCGCCCTCTTCCTCGTCCCAATGTTTGTGTACAAAGGGCAGGGGAGTTGGGACATCGTAGAATCCTTTGAAATAGGATGGGTCAGGTGTATGGAAAAAGGTGGGAATACCACATCTCTCCATCAGTCACCTCCCCCCACTCCCCGAAAAAAAAACACCCAGGTGATCCTCCCACACCGGTCCAAACCCAGGGTCTGGATCCAAAGGTAAAGGCGGTGCCCTGGCACCCTGAGAGAGAGAGATCCCTGGGGAATACTAGGTTAGTCACCCTTTGGTTTCTCATATTTTTCAATGAAATATTTCCACAC